>NC_060122.1:315000-615000 GCF_021461395.2 Schistocerca americana | reverse complement strand
GCGTCGGATTCGAAAATCTGTACTCACAGGAGAACGACCATAAGGTGCCCGAGGCAGCAATAGACCCTTTGAGACAAGTCGGCTGGAGGACGATGTATTGGATCTCGGCGCAATTTGAGTGTTCCATCGTCATTAAGAGGCCCTGAACGTTACAATTAACTATCAGTTTTGCGTCGGATTCGAAAATCTAGACTCACAGGACACGGATCATATGGTGCCCGACGCAGCAATATCCCCTTGGAGACAAGTCGGCTGGAGGACGATGTATTGAATCTCGACGCAATTTGAGTGTTACGTCGTCATTAGGAGGCCCTGAACGTTACAATTAACTATCAGTTTGGCGTCGGATTCGACAATCGAGACTCGCAGGAGAACGACAATAAGGTGCCCGAGGCAGCAATAGACCCTTGGAGACAAGTCGGCTGAAGAACGATTTACTGAATCTCGACGCAATTTGAGTGTTCCATCGTCATTAGGAGGCCATGAACGTTACAATTAACAATCAGTTTTGCGTCGGATTCGAAAATCTTGACTTACAGGAGAACGACCATAAGGTGCCCGAGGCAGCAATAGACCCTTTGAGACAAGTCGGCTGGAGGACGATGTATTCTATCTCGACGCAATTTGAATGTTCCATCGTCATTAAGAGGCCGTGAACGTTACAATATACTATCAGTATCGCGTCGGAATCGAATATCTTGACTCACAAGAGACTGACCGTATGGTACCATAGGCAGCAATATCCCCTTGAAGACAAGTCGGCTGGAGGACGATGTATTGAATCTCCCCGCAATTTGAGTGTTCCATCGTCATTAGGAGGCGCTGAACGTTACAATTAACTATCATTTCAGCTACGGATTCGAAAATCTACTCACAGGAAAAGGACCATATGGTGCCCGAGACAGCAATATCCCCTTGGGTACAAGTCCGCTGGAGGACGATGTATTGTATCTCGACGCAATTTGAGTGTTCCATCGTCATTAGGAGGCCATGAACGTTACAATTAACAATCAGTTTTGCGTCGGATTCGAAAATCTAGACTCACAGGAGAACGACCATAAGGTGCCCGAGGCAGCAATAGACCCTTTGAGACAAGTCGGCTGGAGGACGATGTATTCTATCTCGACGCAATTTGAATGTTCCATCGTCATTAAGAGGCCCTGAACGTTACAATTAACTATCAGTATTGCGTCTGATTCGAAAATCTAGACTCACAGGAGACGGATCATATGGTGCCCGACGCAGCAATATCCCCTTGGAGACAAGTCTGCCGGAGGACGATGCATTGAATTTCGACGCAAATTGAGTGTTCCATCAATATTAGGAGGCCCTACACGTTACAATTAACTATCAGTTTTGCGTCGGATTCGAAAATCTAGACTCACAGGAGAACGACCATTAGGTGCCCGAGGCAGCAATAGACACTTGGAGATAAATCGGCTGAAGGACGATGTATTGAATCTCGACGCAATTTGAGTTTTCCATCGTCATTAGGAGGCCCTGAACGTTACAACTAACTATCAGTTTCGCGTCGGATTCGAAAATCTAGACTAACAGGAGACGGACCATATGGTGCCCGAGGCAGCAACATCCCCTTGGAGACAAGTCGGCTGGAGGACGACGTATTGAATATCGACGCAATTTGAGTGTTCCATCGTCATTAGGAGGCCCTGAGTGTTACAATTAACTATCAGTTATGCGTCGGATTCGAAAATCTAGACTCACTGGAGGACGACTAAAAGGCGCCCGAGGCAACAGTAGACGCTTGGAGACAAGTCCTCTGGAGGACGATGTATTGAATCGCGACGCAGTTTGAATGTTCCATTGTCATTAGAAGGCCGTGAACGTTACAATTAGGTATCAAGTTTGCGTTGGATTCGATAATCTAGACTCACATGAGATCTACCATAACGTGCCCGAGGCAGCAATAGACCCTTGGAGTCATGACGGCTGGAGGACTATGTATTGAATCTCGACGCAATTTGAGTGTTCCATCGTCATTAGGAGGCCCTGAACGTTACAATTTACTATCAGTTTGGCGTCGGATTCGACAATCGAGACTCGCAGGAGAACGACAATAAGGTGCCCGAGGCAGCAATAGACCCTTGGAGACAAGTCGGCTGAGGAACGATGTATTGAATCTCGACGCAATTTGAGTGTTCCATCGTCATTAGGAGGCCAAGAACGTTACAATAAACTATCAGTATCGCGTCAGATTCGAAAATCTTGACTCACAAGAGACGGACCATATGGTACCCAAGGCAGCAGTATCCTCTTGAAGACGGCTGGAGGACGACGTGTAGAATTTCCACGCAATTTGAGTGTTCCATCGTCATTAGGAGGCGCTGAACGTTACAATTAACTATCATTTCAGCGTCGCATTCGACAATCTACTCACAGGAGAAGGACCATATGGTGCCCGGGACAGCAATATCCCCTTGGGTAAAAGTCGGCTGGAAGACGATGTATTGAATCTCGACGCAATCTGAGTGTTCCATCGTCATTAGGAGGCCCTGAACGTTACAATTAACAATCAGTTTTGCGTCGGATTCGAAAATCTGTACTCACAGGAGAACGACCATAAGGTGCCCGAGGCAGCAATAGACCCTTTGAGACAAGTCGGCTGGAGGACGATGTATTGGATCTCGACGCAATTTGAGTGTTCCATCGTCATTAAGAGGCCCTGAACGTTACAATTAACTATCAGTTTTGCGTCGGATTCGAAAATCTAGACTCACAGGACACGGATCATATGGTGCCCGACGCAGCAATATCCCCTTGGAGACAAGTCGGCTGGAGGACGATGTATTGAATCTCGACGCAATTTGAGTGTTACATCGTCATTAGGAGGCCCTGAACGTTACAATTAACTATCAGTTTGGCGTCGGATTCGACAATCGAGACTCGCAGGAGAACGACAATAAGGTGCCCGAGGCAGCAATAGACCCTTGGAGACAAGTCGGCTGAAGAACGATTTACTGAATCTCGACGCAATTTGAGTGTTCCATCGTCATTAGGAGGCCATGAACGTTACAATTAACAATCAGTTTTGCGTCGGATTCGAAAATCTTGACTTACAGGAGAACGACCATAAGGTGCCCGAGGCAGCAATCGACCCTTTGAGACAAGTCGGATGGAGGACGATGTATTCTATCTCGACGCAATTTGAATGTTCCATCGTCATTAAGAGGCCGTGAACGTTACAATTAACTATCAGTATTGCGTCTGATTCGAAAATCTAGACTCACAGGAGACGGATCATATGGTGCCCGACGCAGCAATATCACCTTGGAGACAAGTCTGCCGGAGGACGATGCATTGAATTTCGACGCAAATTGAGTGTTCCATCGTCATTAACAGGCCCTGAACGTTACAATTATCTATCAGTTATGCGTCGGATTCGAAAATCTAGACTCACTGGAGGACGACCAAAAGGCGCCCGAGGCAACAATAGACGCTTGGAGACAAGTCGGCTGGAGGACGATGTATTGAATCGCGACGCAATTTGAATATTCCATTGTCATTAGAAGGCCGTGGACGTTACAATTAGGTATCAGTTTCGCTTCGGATTCGATAATCTAGACTCACATGAGAACTACCATAACGTGCCCGAGGCAGCAATAGACCCTTGGAGTCATGACGGCTGGAGGACGATGTATTGAATCTCGACGCAATTTGAGTGTTCCATCGTCATTAGGAGGCCCTAAACGTTACAATTAACTATCAGTTTTGAGTCGGATTCGAAAATCTAGACTCACAGGAGAACGACCATAAGGTGCCCGAGGCAGCAATAGACCCTTGGAGACCAGTCGGCTGAAGAACGATGTATTGCATCTCGACGCAATTTGAGTGTTCCATCGTCTTTAGGAGGCCCTGAACGTTACAATTAACTATCAGTTTTGCGTCGGATTCGACAATCGAGACTCGCAGGAGAACGACAATAAGGTGCCCGAGGCAGCAATAGGCCCTTGGAGACAAGTCGGCTGAAGAACGATTTATTGAATCTCGACGCAATTTGAGTGTTCCATCGTCATTAGGAGGCCATGAACGTTACAATATACTATCAGTATCGCGTCGGATTCGAATATCTTGACTCACAAGAGACTGACCGTATGGTACCATAGGCAGCAATATCCCCTTGAAGACAAGTCGGGTGGAGGACGATGTATTGAATCTCCCCGCAATTTGAGTGTTCCATCGTCATTAGGAGGCGCTGAACGTTACAATTAACTATCATTTCAGCTATGGATTCGAAAATCTTCTCACAGGAGAAAGACCATATGGTGCCCGAGACAGCAATATCCCCTTGGGTACAAGTCCGCTGGAGGACGATGTATTGAATCTCGACGCAATTTGAGTGTTCCATCATCATTAGGAGGCCCTAAACGTTACAATTAACTATCAGTTTTGCGTCTGATTCGAAAATCTAGACTCACAGGAGACGGACCATATGGTGCCCGAGGCAGCAATATCCCCTTGGAGACAAGTCGGCTGGAGGACGATGTAATGAATCTCGACGCTATTTGAGTGTTCCATCATCATTAGGAGGCCCTAAACGTTACAATTAACTATCAGTTTTGTGTCGGATTCGAAAATCTAGACTCACTGCAGGACGACCAAAAGGCGCCCGAGGCAACAGAAGACGCTTGGAGACAAGTCGGCTGGAGGACGATGTATTGAATCGCGACGCAATGTGAATGTTCCATTGTCATTACAAGGCCGTGAACGTTACAATTAGGTATCAGTTTTGCGTCGGATTCGATAATCTAGACTCACATGAGAACTACCATAACGTGCCCGAGGCAGCAATAGACCCTTGGAGTCATGACGGCTGGAGGACGATGTATTGAATCTCGACGCAATTTGAGTGTTCCATCGTCATTAGGAGGCCCTGAACGTTACAATTTACTATCAGTTTGGCGTCGGATTCGACAATCGAGACTCGCAGGAGAACGACAATAAGGTGCCCGAGGCAGCAATAGACTCTTGGAGACAAGTCGGCTGAAGAACGATGTATTGAATCTCGACGCACTTTGAGTGTTCCATCGTCATTAGGAGGCCATGAACGTTACAATAAACTATCAGTATCGCGTCGGATTCGAAAATCTTGACTCACAAGAGACGGACCGTATGGTACCCTAGGCAGCAATATCCCCTTGAAAACGGCTGGAGGACGACGTGTTGAATTTCCACGCAATTTGAGTGTTCCATCGTCATTAGGAGGCGCTGAACGTTACAATTAACTATCATTTCAGCGTCGCATTCGACAATCGACTCACAGGAGAAGGACCATATGGTGCCCGGGACAGCAATATCCCCTTGGGTAAAAGTCGGCTGGAAGACGATGTATTGAATCTCGACGCAACCTGAGTGTTCCATCGTCATTAGGAGGCCCTGAACGTTACAATTAACAATCAGTTTTGCGTCGGATTCGAAAATCTGTACCCACAGGAGAACGACCATAAGGTGCCCGAGGCAGCAATAGACCCTTTGAGACAAGTCGGCTGGAGGACGATGTATTGGATCTCGACGCAATTTGAGTGTTCCATCGTCATTAAGAGGCCCTGAACGTTACAATTAACTATCAGTTTTGCGTCGGATTCGAAAATCTAGACTCACAGGAAACGGATCATATGGTGCCCGACGCAGCAATATCCCCTTGGAGACAAGTCTGCCGGAGGACGATGAATTGAATCTCGACGCAAATTGAGTGTTCCATCGTCATTAGGAGGCCCTGAACGTTACAATTAACTATCAGTTTTGCGTCGGATTCGAAAATCTAGACTCACAGGAAAACGACCATTAGGTACCACAGGCAGCAATAGACCCCTGGAGGCAAATCGGCTGGAGGACGATGTATTGAATCGCGACGCAACTTGAGTGTTCCATCGTCATTAAGAGGCGCTGGAAATTACAATTAACCATGAGTTTTGCGTCGGATTCGAAAGTCTGGACTCACAGGAGAACGACCATAAGGTGCCCGAGGCAGCAATAGACCCTTTGAGACAAGTCGGCTGGAGGACGATGTATTGGATCTCGACGCAATTTGAGTGTTCCACCGTCATTAAGAGGCCCTGAACGTTACAATTAACTATCAGTTTTGCGTCGGATACGAAAATCTAGACTCAACGGACACGGATCATATGGTGCCCGACGCAGCAATATCCCCTTGGAGACAAGTCTGCCGGAGGACGATGCATTGAATCTCGACGCAAATTGAGTGTTCCATCGTCATTAAGAGGCGCTGAACTTTACAATTAACCATGAGTTTTGCGTCGGATTCGAAAATCTATTCTCACAGGAGACGGATCATAAGAATCCCGAGGCAGCAATATCCCCTTGGATAGAAGTCGGTTGGAGGACGATGTATTGAATCTCGACGCAATTTGAGTGTTCCATCGTCAATAGGAGGCCCTGAAAGTTACAATTAACTATCAGTTTTGCGTCGGATTCAATAATCTAGACTCACAGGAGAACGACCAAAAGACGCCCGAGGCAACAATAGACCCTTGGAGACAAGTCGGCTGCAGGACGATGTATTGAATCGCGACACAAATTGAGTGTTCCATCGTCATTAGGAGGCCCTGAACGTTACAATTAACTATCAGTTTCGCGTCGCATTCAAAAATCTAGACTCACAGGAGCACGACCATAAGGTGCCAGAGGCAGCAATAGACCCATGGAGACAAGTCGGCGGGAGGAAGATGTATTGAATCTCGACACAATTTGAGTGTTCCATCGTCATTAGGAGCCGTGATCGTTACAATTAGCTATATGTTTTGCGTTGGATTCGATAATCTAGACTCACAGGAGAAGGACCAAAAGGCGCCCGAGGCAACAATAGACCCTTGGAAATAAGTCGACTGGTGGACGATGTATTGAATCACGACACAATTTGAGTGTTCCATCGTCATTAGGAGGCGCTGTACGTTACAATTAACAATCATTTCAGCGTCGCATTCGACAATCTACTCACAGGAGAAGGACCATATGGTGCCCGGGACAGCAATATCCCCTTGGGTAAAAGTCGGCTGGAGGACGATGTATTGAATCTCTACGCAATTTGAGTGTTCCATCGTCATTAGGAGGCCCTGAACGTTACAATTAACTATCATTTCAGCGTCGCATTCGCCACCTACTCATAGGAGAAGGACCATATGGTGCCCGGGACAGCAATATCCCCTTGGGTAAAAGTCGGCTGGACGACGATGTATTGAATCTCGACGCAATTTGAGTGTTCCATCGTCATTTGGAGACCCTGAACGTTACAATTAGCAATCAGTTTTGCGTCGGAGTCGAAAATCTGGACTCACAGGAGATCGACCATAAGCTGCCCGAGGCAGCAATAGACCCTTTGAGACAAGTGGGCTGGAGGACGATGTATTGGATCTCGACGCAATGTGAGTGTTCCATCGTCATTAAGAGGCCCTGAACGTTACAATTAACTATCAGTTTCACGTCGGATTCGAAAATCTAGACTCACAGGACACGGATCATATGGTGCCCGACGCAGCAATATCCCCTTGGAGACAAGTCTGCTGGAGGACGATGCATTGAATTTCGACGCAAATTGAGTGTTCCATCGTCATTAGGAGGCCCTGAACGTTACAATTAACTATCAGTTTTGCGTCGGTTTCGAAAATCTAGACTCACAGGAGAACGACCAAAAGGCGCCCGTCGCAACAATAGACCCTTGGAAACAAGTCGGCTGGAGGATGATGTATTGAATCGCGACACAATTAGAGTGTTCCATCGTCTTTAGGAGGCGTAAACGTTACAATTAAGTATAAGTTTTGCGTCGGATTCGATAATCTAGACTCACAGGAGAACGACCAAAAGGCGCCCGTCGCAACAATAGACCCTTGGAAACAAGTCGGCTGGAGGATGATGTATTGAATCACTACGCAATTTGAGTGTTCCATTTTCATTAGCACGCCCTAAACCTTACAACTAACTATCAGTTTCGCGTCGGATTCGAAAATCTAGATTAACAGGCGACGGACCATATGGTGCCCGAGGCGGCAACATCCCCATGGAGACAAGTCGGCTGGAGGACGACGTATTGAATATCGACGCAATTTGAGTGTTCCATCGTCATTAGGCGCCCGTGAACGTTACAATTAAGTATCAGTTTTGCGTTGGATTCGATAATCTAGACTTGCAGGAGAACGACCAAAAATTGCCCGAGGCAACAGTAGCCCCTTGGAAACAAGTCGGCTGGAGGACGATGTATTGAATTACGACGCAATTTGAGTGTTCCATTGTCATTAGGAGGCACTGAACGTTACAATTAACTATTAGTTTCACGTCGGATTCGAAAATCTAGACTCACAGGAGAAGGACCATATAGTGCCCAAGGCAGCAGTATCCCCTTGTAGAAAAGTCGGCTGGAGGAGGATGTATTGAATGTCGACTCAATTTGAGTGTTCCATCTACATTAGGAGGCCCTGAACGTAACAATTAACTATCAGTTTTGCGTCGGATTCGAAAATATGGACTCAGGGGAGAACGATCATAAGGTGCCCGAGGCAGCAACATCCCCATGGAGACAAGTCGGCTGAAGAACGATGTATGGAATCTCGGCGCAATTTGACTGTTCCATCGTCATTAGGAGGCCCTGAACGTTACAACTAACTATCAGTTTCGCGTCGGATTCGAAAATCTAGACTCACAGGAGACGGATCATATAGTGCCCGTGGCAGCAATATGCCCTTGGAGACATGTCGGCTGGAGGTCGTTGTATTGATTCTCGACGCAATTTGAGTGTTCCATCATCATTAGGAGGCCCTGAACGTTACAATTAACTATCAGTTATGCGGCGGATTCGAAGGTCCAGACTCACTGGAGGACCACCAAAAGGCGCCAGAGGCAACAGTAGACCCTTGGAGACAAGTCGGCTGGAGGACGATGTATTGAATCGCGACGCTATTTGAATGTTCCATCGTCATTAGGAGGCCGTGAATGTTACAATTAAGTATCAGTTTTGCGTTGGATTCGATAATCTAGACTCACAGGAGAACGACCATAAATTGCCCGAGGCAGCAATAGACCCTTGGAGACAAGTCGGCTAGAGGACGATGTATTGAATCTCGACGCAATTTGAGTGTTCCATCGTCATTAGGAGGTCCTGAGCTTTACAATTAATTATCAGTATTGTGTCGGATTCGAAAATCTACACTCAAAGGTGAACGAACATAAGATGACCGAGGCAGCAATAGACCCTTGGAGACAAGTCGGCTGAAGAACGAAGTATTGAATCTCGACGCAATTTGGGGTTACCGTCGTCATTAGGAGGCCCTGAACGTTATAATTATCTTTCAGTTTTGCGTCGGATTCCATAATCTAGACTCACAGGAGAACGACCAAAACGCGCTCGAGGCAACAACAGACCATTGGAGACAAGTCGGCTGGAGGACGATGTATTGAATGGCGACGCAATTTGAGTGTTCCATCGTCATTACGAGGCCTTGAACGTTACAATTAACTATCAGTTTTGCGTCGGATTTGAAAATGTAGACTCAGAATTGAACGATCATAAGGTGCCCAAGGCAGTAATAGACCCTTGGAGACAAGTCGCCTGGAGGACGTTGTATTGAATCTCGACGCAATTTGATTGTTCTATCGTCATTGGGAGTTCCTGAACGTTACAATTAACTATCAGTTTCGCGTCGGATCGAAAGTCTAGACTCACAGGAGTACGACCATAAGATGCCAGAGGCAGCAGTAGACCCTTGGAGACAAGTCGGCTGGAGGACGATGTATTTCATCTCGATGCAATTTGAGTGTTCCATCGCCATTAGGAGGCGAGAACGTTACAATTAACTATCAGTTTTGCGTCGGATTCGATAATAAGGACTCAGAGGCGAACGGCCTAAAGGCGCCCGAGGCAACAATAGACCCTTCGAAACAAGTCGACTGGAGGACGATGTATTGAATCACGACGCAATTTGAGTGTTCCATCGGCATTAGGAGGCCCTGAACGTTACAATTAACTATCAGTTTCACGTCGGATTAGAAAATCTAGACTCACAGGAGACAGACCATATGGTGCCCGAGGCAGCAATATCCCCTTGTAGAAAAGTCGGCTGGAGGACGATGTATTGAATCTCGACGCAATTTGTGTGTTCCAACAACATTAGGAGGCCCTGAACGTTACAATTAACTTTCAGTTTCGCGTCGGATTCGAAAATCTAGACTAACAGGAGCCGGAATATATGGTGGCCGAGGCAGCAACATCCCCTTGGAGACAAGTCGCCTGGAGGACGACGTATTGAATATCGACGCAATTTGAGTGTTCCATTGTCATTAGGAGGCCCTGAAAGTTACAATTAACTATCAGTTATGTGTCGGATTCGAAAATCTAGACTCACTGGAGGACGACCAAAAGGCGCCCGAGGCAACAATAGACCCTTGTAGACAAGTCGACTGGGGAATGATGTATTGAATCGCGACACAATTTGATTGTTCCATCGTCATTAGAAGGCCGTGAACGTTACAATTAAGTATCAGTTTTGCATCGGATTCGATAATCTAGACTCGCAGCAGAACGACAATAAGGTGCCCGAGGCAGCAATAGACCTTTGGAGACAAGTTGGCTGGAGGACGATGTATTGAATCTCGACGCAATTTGAGTGTTCCATCGTCATTAGGAGGCCATGAACGTTACAATAATCTATCAGTATTGCGTCGGATTCGAAAATCTTGACTCACAATGGACGGACCGTGTGGTACCCAAGGCAGCAATATCCCCTTGAAGACAAGTCGGCTGGAGGACGATGTATTGAATCTCACCGCAATTTGAGTGTTCCATCGTCATTAGGAGGCCCTGACCGTTATAATTAACTCTCAGTTTTGCGTCGGATTCGAAAATCTAGACTCACAGTAGAACGACCATAAGGTGCCCGAGGCAGCAATATCCCCTTGGAGACAAGTCAGCTGGAGGACGATATATTGAATCTCGACGCAATTTGTGTGTTCCATCGACATTAGGAGGCCCTGAACGCTACAATTAACTATCAGTTATGCGTCGGATTCCTAAATCTAGACTCACAGGAGAACGACCACAAGGTGCCCGAGGCAGCAATAGACCCTTGGAGACAAGTCGGCTGGAGGCCGATGTATTTAATCTCGCCGCAATCTGAGTGTTCCATCGTCATTAGGAGGCCCTGAACCTTACAATTAACTATCAGTTTTGCGTCGGATCGAAAGTCTAGACTGACAGGAGTACGACCATAAGATGCCAGAGGCAGCAGTAGACCCTTGGAGACAAGTCGGCTGGAGGACGATATACTGAATCTCGACGCAATTTTAGTATTCCACCGCCATTAGGAGGCCATGAACGTTACAATTATATATCAGTTTAGCGTCGGATTCGAAAATCTAGACTCATAGGAGCCGGAATATATGGTGCCCGAGGCAGCAATATACCCTTAGAGACAAGTCGGCAGGAGGACGTTGTATTGAATCTCGACGCAATTTGAGTGTTCCATCGTCTTTAGGAGGCTCTGAACGTTACAACTAACTATCAGTTTCGCGTCCGATTCGAAAATCCAGACTCTCAGGAGAGGGTCCATATGGTGCCCGAGGCAGTAATATCCCTTTGGAGACAAGTCGGCTGGAGGACGATGTATTGAATCTCGACGCAACTTGAGCGTTCCATCGTCATTAGGAGGCCCTGAACGTTACAATTAACTATCAGTTATGCGTCGGATTCGAAAGTCTAGACTCACTGGAGGACGACCAAAAGGCGCCCGAGGCAACAATAGACCCTTGGAGACAAGTCGGCTGGAGGACGATGTATTGAATCGCGACGTAATTTGAATGTTCCATCGTCATTAGGAGGCCGTGAACGTTAGAATTAAGTATCAGTTTTGCGTTGGATTCGATAATCTAGACTCACAGGAGAACGACCATAAGGTGCCCGAGGCAGCAATAGACCCTTGGAGACAAGTCGTCTGGAGGACGATGTATTGAATCGCGACGCAATATGAGCGTTCCATCGTCATTAGGAGGCTCTGAACGTTACAATTAACTATCAGTTTCGAGTCGGATTCGAAAATCTAGACTCACAGGAGCGCGACCATAAGGTGACAGAGGCAGAAGTAGACCCTTGGAGGCAAATCGGCTGGGGGACGATGTATTGAATCGCGACGCAATTTCAGTGGTCCATCGTCATTTGGAGGCCCTTAACATTACAATTACCCGTCAGTTTTGCGTCAGATTCGAAAATTTATTGTCACAGGAGACGGATCATAAGGTTCCCGAGGCAGCAATATCCCCTTGGAGACAAGTCGGCTGGAGGACGATGTATTGAATCGCGACGCAATTTGAGTGTTCCATCGTCATTAGGAGGCCCAGAACGTTACAATTAACTATCAGTTTCGCGTCGGATTCGAAAATCTAGACTCACAGGAGCACGACCATAAGGTGCCCGAGGCAGCAATAGACCCTTGGAGACAAGTCGTCTGGAGGACGATGTATTGAATCGCGACGCAATATGAGCGTTCCATCGTCATTAGGAGGCTCTGAACGTTACAACTAACTATCAGTTTCGCGTCCGATTCGAAAATCCAGACTCTCAGGAGAGGGACCATATGGTGCCCGAGGCAGCAATATCCCTTTGGAGACAAGTCGGCTGGAGGACGATGTATTGAATCTCGACGCAACTTGAGTGTTCCATCGTCATTAGGAGGCCCTGAACGTTACAATTAACTATCAGTTATGCGTCGGATTCGAAAGTCTAGACTCACTGGAGGACGACCAAAAGGCGCCCGAGGCAACAATAGACCCTTGGAGACAAGTCGGCTGGAGGACGATGTATTGAATCGCGACGTAATTTGAATGTTCCATCGTCATTAGGAGGCTCTGAACGTTACAATTAACTATCAGTTTCGAGTCGGATTCGAAAATCTAGACTCACAGGAGCGCGACCATAAGGTGACAGAGGCAGAAGTAGACCCTTGGAGGCAAATCGGCTGGAGGACGATGTATTGAATCTCGACCCAATTTGAGTGTTCCATCTACATTAGGAGGCCCTGAACGTTACAATTACTTATCAGTTATGTGTCGGATTCGAAAATCTAGACTCACTGGAGGACGACCAAAAGGCGCCCGAAGCAACAATAGACCCTTGGAGACAAGTCGGCTGGGGGACGATGTATTGAATCGCGACACAATTTGAATGTTCCATCGTCATTAGAAGGCTGTGAACGTTACAATTTACTATCAGTTTTGCGTTGGATTCGAAAATGTCGACTTAGAGGAGAACGATTATAAGGTGCTCCAGGCAGCAATATCCCCTTGGAGACAAGACAGCTGGAGGACGATATATTGTATCTCGACGTAATTTGTGTGCTCCATCGTCATTAGGAGGCTCTGATCGTCACAATTAACTATCAGTTTTGCGTCGGATTCGAAAATCTAGACTCACAGTAGAACGACCATAAGTTGCCCCTGGCAGCATTATCCCCTTGGAGACAAGTCAGCTGGAGGACGATATATTGAATCTCGACGTAATTTGGGTGTTCCATCGTCATTAGGAGGCCATGAACGTTACAATTAACTATTAGTTATGCGTCGGATTCGAAAATGTCGACTTAGAGAAGAACGATTATAAGGTGCTCCAGCCAGCAATAAACCCTTGGAGACAAGTCAGCTGGAGGCCGATGATTTGAATCTCGCCGCAATTTGAGTGTTCCATCGTCATTAGGAGGCCCTGAACGTTACAATTAACTATCAGTTTTGCGTCGGATTCGAAAATGTAGACTTACAGGAGAACGATTATAAGGTGCCCGAGGCAGCAATAGGCCCTTGGAGACAAGTCGCCTGGAAGACGATGTATTGAATCTCGACGCAATTTGATTGTTCCATCGTCATTAGGAGTTCCTGAACGTTACAGTTAACTATCAGTTTCGCGTCGTATCGAAAGTTTAGACACACAGGAGTACGACCATAAGATTCCAGAGGCAGCAGTAGACCCTTGGAGACAAGTCGGCTGGAGGACGATATATTGAATCTCGACGCAATTTGAGTGTTCCATCGTCATTAGGAGGCCCTGAACGTTACAATTAACTATCAGTTATGCGTCGGATTCGTAAATCTAGACTCACAGGAGAACGACCACAAGGTGCTCGAGGCAGCAATAGACCCTTGGTAACAAGTCGGCTGGAGGCCGATGTATTGAATCTCGCCGCAA
This sequence comes from Schistocerca americana, assembly GCF_021461395.2. Taxonomy (NCBI): domain Eukaryota; kingdom Metazoa; phylum Arthropoda; class Insecta; order Orthoptera; family Acrididae; genus Schistocerca; species Schistocerca americana. Next base: position 600,806 of record NC_060122.1, on the reverse strand, counting down.
TTTGAGTGTTCCATCGTCATTAGGAGGCCCTGAACGTTACAATTAACTATCAGTTATGCGTCGGATTCGTAAATCTAGACTCACAGGAGAACGACCACAAGGTGCTCGAGGCAGCAATAGACCCTTGGAAGCATGTCGGCTGGAGGACGATGTATTGAATCGCGACCCAATTTGAATGTTCCATCGTCAATAGGAGGCCCTGAACGCTTTAATTAAGTATCAGTTTTGCGTCGGATTCGATAATCTAGACTCACAGGAGAACGACCATAAGGCGCCCGAGGCAGCAATAGACCCTTGGAGACAACTCGGCTGGAGGACAATGTATTTAATCTCGACGCAAATTGAGTGTTCGATCGTCATTAGGAGGCCCTGAACGTTACAATTAACTATCAGTTTTGCGTGTGATTCGAAAATCTAGACTCACAGGAGAATGACCATAAGGTGCCCGAGGCAGCAATTGACCCTTGGAGACAAGTCGGCTAGAGGACGATTTATTGAAACTCGACGCAATTTGAGTGTTCCATCGTCATTACGAGGCCCTTAACGTTACAATTAACTATCAGTTTGGCGTGGGATTCGAATATCTAGAGTCACAGGAGAACGGCCATATGGTGCCCGAGGCAACAATAGACCCTTGGAGACAAGTCGGCTGGAGAACGATGTATTGAATCTCGACGCAATTTGAGTGTTCCATCGTCATTAGGAGGCCCTGAACGTTACAATTAACTATCAGTTTTGCGTCGGATTCGATATTCTAGACTCACAGGAGGACGACCAAAAGGCGCCCGAGGCAACAATTGACCCTTGGAGACAAGTCGGCTGGAGGACGATGTATTGAATCGCGACGTAATTAGAGTGTTCCATCGTCACTAGGAGGCCCTGAACGCTACAATTAACTATCAGTTTTGCGTCGGATTCCATAATCTAGACTCACAGGAGAACGACAAAAAGGCGCCCGAGGCAACAATAGACCCATGGAGACAATTTGGCTGGAGAACGATGTATTGAATCTCGACGCAATTTCATTGTTCCATCGTCATTAGGAGGCCCTGAACGTTGCAATTAACTATCAGTTTCGCGTCGGATTCGAAAATCTAGACTCACAGGAGCCGGAATATATGGTGCCCGAGGCGGCTATATCCCCTTAGAGACAAGTCGGCTGGAGGACGATGTATTGAATCTCGACGCAATTTGGGTGTTCCCTCGTCATTAGGAGGCCATAAACGTTACAATTAACCATTTGTTTTGCGTCGGATTCGAAAATCTAGACTCACAGGAGCACGACCATAAGGTGCCCGAGGCAGCAATATTCCCTTGGAGACAAGTCGGCTGGAGGACGATGTATAGAATGTCGACGCAATTTAAGTGTCCCATCATCACTAGGAAGGCCTGAACGTTACAATTAATTATCAGTTATGCGTCGGATTCCATAATCTAGACTCACAGGAGAACGACCAAAAATTGTCCGAGGCAGCAATAGACCCTTGGAGACAAGTCGGCTGAAGGACAATGTATTGAATCTCGACGCAATTTGAGTGTTCCATCGACATTAGGAGGCCCTGAACGTTACAAATAACTATCAGTTTTGCGTCGGATTCGAAAATCTAGACTCACAGGAGGACGACCATAGGGTGCCCGAGGCAGCAATAGACCCTTGGAGACAAGTCAGATGAAGGACGATGTATGGAATCTCGACGCATCTTGTGTGTTCCATCGTCATTAGGAGGCCCTGACCGTTACAACTAACTATCAGTTTCGCGTCGGATTCGAATATCTAGACTCACAGTACAACGACCATAAGGTGCCCCAGGCAGTAATATCCCCTTGGAGACAAGGCAGCTGGAGGACGATATATTGAATCTCGACGTAATTTGTGTGTTCCATCGTCATTAGGAGGCCCTGAACGTTACAATTAACTATCAGTTATGCGTCGGATTCGTAAATCTAGACTCACAGGAGAACGACCACAAGGTGCTCGAGGCAGCAATAGACCCTTGGTAACAAGTCGGCTGGAGGCCGATGTATTGAATCTCGCCGCAATTTGAGTGTTCCATCGTCATTAGGAGGCCCTGAACGTTACAATTAACTATCAGTTATGCGTCGGATTCGTAAATCTAGACTCACAGGAGAACGACCACAAGGTGCTCGAGGCAGCAATAGACCCTTGGAAGCATGTCGGCTGGAGGACGATGTATTGAATCGCGACCCAATTTGAATGTTCCATCGTCAATAGGAGGCCCTGAACGCTTTAATTAAGTATCAGTTTTGCGTCGGATTCGATAATCTAGACTCACAGGAGAACGACCATAAGGCGCCTGAGGCAGCAATAGACCCTTGGAGACAACTCGGCTGGAGGACAATGTATTTAATCTCGACGCAAATTGAGTGTTCGATCGTCATTAGGAGGCCCTGAACGTTACAATTAACTATCAGTTTTGCGTGTGATTCGAAAATCTAGACTCACAGGAGAATGACCATAAGGTGCCCGAGGCAGCAATTGACCCTTGGAGACAAGTCGGCTGGAGGACGATTTATTGAAACTCGACGCAATTTGAGTGTTCCATCGTCATTACGAGGCCCTTAACGTTACAATTAACTATCAGTTTGGCGTGGGATTCGAATATCTAGAGTCACAGGAGAACGGCCATATGGTGCCCGAGGCAACAATAGACCCTTGGAGACAAGTCGGCTGGAGAACGATGTATTGAATCTCGACGCAATTTGAGTGTTCCATCGTCATTAGGAGGCCCTGAACGTTACAATTAACTATCAGTTTTGCGTCGGATTCGATATTCTAGACTCACAGGAGGACGACCAAAAGGCGCCCGAGGCAACAATTGACCCTTGGAGACAAGTCGGCTGGAGGACGATGTATTGAATCGCGACGTAATTAGAGTGTTCCATCGTCACTAGGAGGCCCTGAACGCTACAATTAACTATCAGTTTTGCGTCGGATTCCATAATCTAGACTCACAGGAGAACGACAAAAAGGCGCCCGAGGCAACAATAGACCCATGGAGACAATTTGGCTGGAGAACGATGTATTGAATCTCGACGCAATTTCATTGTTCCATCGTCATTAGGAGGCCCTGAACGTTACAATTAACTATCAGTTTTGCGTCGGATTCGAAAATGTAGACTCAGAGGAGAACGATCATAAGGTGCCCGAGGCAGCCATAGACCCTTGGAGACAAGTCGCCTGGAGGACGATGTATTGAATCTCGACGCAATTTGGTTGTTTCATTATCATTAGGAGTTACTGAACGTTACAATTAACAATCAGTTTCGCAGCGGATTCGAAAATCTAGACTCACAGGAGCACTACCATAACATGCCAGAGGCAGCAGTAGACCATTGGTGACAAGTCGACTGGATGACGATGTATTGAATCTCAACGCAATTTGAGTGTACATCGTCATTAGGAGGCTATGAACGTTACAATTAATTATCAGTTTCGCGTCGGATTCGAAAATCTAGACTCACAGGAGCCGGAATATATGGTGCCCGAGGCAGCAGTATCCCCTTACAGACAAAACGGCTGGAGGACGATGTATTGAATCTCGACGCAATTTGGGTGTTTCCTCGTCATTAGGAGGCCATAAAAGTTACAATTAACCATCTGTTTTGCGTTGGATTCCAAAATCTAGACTCACAGAAGCACGACCATAAGGTGCCCGAGGCAGCATTATTCCCTTGGAGACAAGTCGGCTGGAGGACGATGTATTGAATGTCGACGCAATTTAAGTGTCCCATCATCATTAGGAAGGCCTGAACATTACAATTAACTATCAGTTATGCGTCGGATTCAAAATTCTAGACACAGGAGGACGCCAAAAAGGCGCCCGAGGCAACAATATACCCCTGGAGACAAGTCGGCTGGAGGACGATGTATTGAATCGCGACGCAATTTGAATGTTCCATCGTCATTAGGAGGACCTGAGCGTTACAATTAAGTATCAGTTTTGCGTCGGATTCGATAATCTAGACTCACAGGAGAACGACCAAAAATTGCCCGAGGCAGCAATAGACCCTTGGAGACAAGTCGGCTGGAGGTCAATGTATTGAATCTCGACGCAATTTGAGTGTTCCATCGACATTAGGAGGCCCTGAACGGTTCAATTAACTATCAGTTTTGCGTCGGATTCGAAAATCTAAACTCACAGGAGAACGACCATAAGGTGCCCGAGGCAGCAATAGACCCATGGAGACAAGTCAGATGAAGGACGATGTATAGAATCTCGACGCAACTTGTGTGTTCCATCGTCATTATGAGGCCCTGACCGTTACAACTAACTATCAGTTTCGCGTCGGATTCGAAAATTTAGACTCACAGAAGACGACTATATGGTGCCCGAGGCAGCAATATCCCCTTGGAGACAAGTCGGCTGGAGGACGATGTATTGAATATCGACGCACTTTGAGTGTTCCTTCGTCATTAGGAGGCCCTGAACGTTACAATTAACTATCAGTTATGCGTCGGATTCGAAAGCCTAGACTCACTGGAGGACGACCAAAAGGCGCCCGGGGCAACAATAGACCCTTGGAGACAAGTCGTCTGGAGGGCGATGTATTGAATCACGACGCAATTTAAATGTACCATCGTCATTAGGAGGCTGTGAACGTTGCAATTAAGTATCAGTTTTGCGTTGGATTCGATGATCTAGACTCACAGGAGAACGACCATAAGGTGCCCGATGCAGCAATAGACCCTTGGAGACAAGTCGGCAGAAAAACGATGTATTGAATCTCGACGCAATTTGAGTGTTCCATTGTCATTAGGAGGCCCTAAACGTTACAATTAACTATCAGTTTTGCGTCGGATTCGACAATCTAGACTTACAGGAGAACGACAATAAGGTGCCCGAGGCAGCAATAGATCCTTGGAGGCAAGTCGGCTGGAGGACGATGTATTGAATCTCGACGCAATTTGAGTGTTCCATCGTCATTAGGAGGCAACGAAAGTTACAATTAACTATCAGATACGCGTCGAATTCGAATATCTAGAGTCACAGGAGGCGGACCATATGGTCCCCGAGGCAGCTATATCCCCTTGGAGACAAGTCGGCTGGAGGACGATGTATTGAATCTCGACGCAATATGAGTGTTCCATCGTCGTTAGGGGGCCCTGAACGATACAATTAACTATCAGTTTTGCGTCGGATTAGAAAATCTAGACTCACAGGAGAACGACCAAAAGGCGCCCGAGGCAACAATTGACCCTTGGAAACAAGTAAGCTGGAGGACGATGTATTGAATCGCGATGCAATTTGAGTGTTCCATCGTCATTAGGAGGCCCTGAACGTTATAATTAACTATAAGTTTCGCGTCGAATTCGGAAATCTAGACTCACAGGAGCACGACCATAAGGTGCCAGAGGCAGAAATAGACCCTTGGTGACAAGACGGCGGGAGGACGATGTATTTTATCTCGACGCAATTTGAGTGTTCCATCGTCATTACGAGGCCCTGAACGTTACAATCAACTATCAGTTTGGCGTGGGATTCGAAAATCTGGATGCACAGGAGAACGACAATGAGGTGCCCGAAGCACCAATAGACCCTTGGAGACAAGTCGGCTGGAGGACGATGGATTGAATCGCGACGCAATTTGAATGTTCCATCGTCATTAGGAGGCCCTAAACGTTACAATTAAATATCAGTTTTGCGTCGGATTCGATAATCTAGACTCACAGGACAACGAACATAAGATGCCCGAGGCAGCAATAGACCCTTGGAGACAAGTCGGCTGAAGAACGATGTATTGAATCTCGACGCAATTTGAGTCTTCCATCGTCATTAGGAGGCCCTGAACGTTACAATTAACTAACAGTTTTGCGTCGGATTCGACAATCCAGACTCACAGGAGAACGACAATAAGGTGCCCGAGGCAGCAATAGATCCTTGGAGACAAGTCGGCTGGAGGACGATGTATTGAATATCGACGCATTTTGAATGTTCCATCGTCATTATTAGGCCCTGAACGTTACAATTAACTATCAGTTATGCGTCGGATTCGAAAGTCTAGACTCACTGGAGGACGACCAAAAGGCGCCCGAGACAACAATAGACCCTTGGAGACAAGTCGTCTGGAGGACGATGTATTGAATCGCGACGCAATTTGAATGTTCCATCGTCATTAGGAGGCCGTGAATGTTACAATTCACTATCAGGTTTGCGTCGGATTCGAAAATCTAGACTCACAGGACAACGAACATAAGATGCCCGAGGCAGCAATAGACCCTTGGAGACAAGTCGGCTGAAAAACGATGTATTGAATCTCGACGGATTTTCAGTGTTCCATCGTCATTAGGAGGCCCTGAACGTTACAATTAACTATCAGTTTTGCGTCGGATTCGACAATCTAGACTCACAGGAGAACGACAATAAGGTGCGCAAGGCAGCAGTAGATCCTTGGAGGCAAGTCGGCTGCAGGACGATGTATTGAATCTCGACGCAATTTGAGTGATCCATCGTTATTAGGAGGCCCTGATCGATGCAATAAACTATCAGTTTCGCGTCGGATACGAAAATCTTGACTCACAAGAGACGGACCGTATGGTACCCAAGGCAGCGGTATCCCCTTGAAGGCAAGTCGGCTGGAGGACGATGTATTGAATCTCGCCGCAGTTTGATTGTCCATCGTCATTAGGAGGCCGTGAACGGTATAATTTACTTTCAGTTTCGCGTCGGATTCAATAATGTAGGCTCACAGGAGAACGACCAAAACGCGCTCGAGGCAACAATAGACCATTGAAGACACGTCGGCTGGAGGACGATGGATTGAATCGCGACGCAATTTGAGTCTTCCAACGTCATTAGGAGGCCCTGAACGTTACAATTAACTATCCGTTTTTCGTCGGATTTGAAAATGTAGATTCAGAATTGAACGATCATAAGGTGCCCACGGCAGCAATAGACCCAAGGAGACAAGACGCCTGGAAGACGATGTATTGAATCTCGACGCAATTTGTGTGTTCCATCGTCATTAGTAGGCCCTTAACGTTACAATTATCAGTTTCGCGTCGGAATCGAAAATCTAGACTCACAGGAGACGGACCATATGGTGCCCGAGGCAGCAATATCACGTTGGAGACAAGTCGGCTGGGGGCCGATGTATTGAATCGCGACGCAATTTGAGTGTTCCATCGTCATTAGGAGGCCCTGAACGTTACAATTAACTATTAGTTTTGCGTCGGGTTCAAAAATCTGGATGCACAGGAGAACGACAATGAGGTGCCCGAAGCACCAATAGACCCTTGGAGACAATTCGGCTGGAGGACGATGTATTGAATCGAGCCGCAATTTGAGAGTTCCATCGTCATTACGAAGACCTGAACGTAACAATTAATTATCAGTTATGCGTCGGATTCGAAAATCTACACTCACAGGAGAACGACCATAAGGTGCCCGCGGCAGCAATATCCCCTTGGAGACAAGTCGGCTGGAGACCGATGTATTGAATCTCAACGCAATTTGAGTGTTCCATCGACATTAGGAGGCCATGACCGTTACAATTAACCATCTGTTTTGCTTCGGATTCGAAAATCTAGACTCACAGCAGACGGACCATAAGGTGCCCGAGGCAGGAATATTCCCTTGGAGACAAGTCGGCTGGAGGACGATGTATTGAATCTCGACGCAATTTGAATGTTCCATCATCATTAGGATGCCCTGAACGTTACAATTAACTATGAGTTTTGCGTCGGATTCGATATTCTAGACTCACAGCTGAACGACCATAATGTGCCCGACTCAGCAATATCCCGTTGGAGACAAGTCGGCTGGAGGACGATATATGGTATCTCGAAGCAATTTGAGTGTTCCATCGTCATTAGGAGGCTCTCAACGTTACAATTAAGTATCAGTTTTGCGTCGGATTCGAAAATCTAGAGTCACAGGAGAACGACCATGAGGTGCCCGAGGCAGCAGTAGACCCTTAGACACAAGTCGGCTGGAGGACGATGTATTGAATCGCGACTTAATTTTAGTGTTCCATCGTCATTAGGAGTCCCTGAACGTTACAATTCACTATCAGTATCGCGTCGGATCCGAAAATCTTGACTCACAGGAGACGGACCGTATGGTACCCAAGGCAGCAGTACCCCCTTGAAGACAAGTCGGCTGGAGGACGATGTATTGCATCTCGCCGCAATTTGAGTGTTCCATCGTCATTAGGAGTTCCTGAACATTACAATTAACAATCAGTTTCGCGTCGGATTCGAAAATCTAGACTCAGAGGAGCACGACCATAAGATGCCAGAGGCAGCAGTAGACCCTTGGAGACAATTCGACTGGAGGACGATGTATTGAATCTCGACGCAATTTGAGTGTTCCATCGTCATTAGGAGGCCATGAACGTTACAATTAACCATCTGATTTGCGTCGGATTCGAAAATCTAGACTCACAGGAGACGGACCATAAGGTGCCCGAGGCAGGAAAATTCCCTTAGAGACAAGTCGGCTGGAGGAGGATGTATCGAATCTCGACGCAATTTGAGTGTTCCATCATCATTAGGATGCCCTGAACGTTACAAGTAACTATCAGTTATGCGTCGGATTCGAAGATCTAGACTCACAGGAGGACGACCAAGAGGCGCCCGAGGCAACAATAGACCCTTGGAGACAAGTCGGCTGGCGGACGATGTATTGAATCGAGACGCAATTTGAATGTTCCATCGTCATTAGGAGGCCGTGATTGTTACGATTAACTATCAGTTTTGCGTCGGATTCGAAAATCTTGAGTCACAGGAGGACGACCATAATGTGCCCGAGGCAGCAATATCCCCTTGGAGATAAGTCGGCTGAAGGACGATGTATTGAATGTCGACGCAATTTGAGTGTCCCATCGTCATTAGGAGGCCCTGAACGTAACAATTAAGTATCAGTTTTGCGTCGAATTCGATTATCTAGACTCACAGGAGAACGACAATAAGGTGCCCGAAGCAGCAATAGACACTTGGAGGCAAGTCGGCTGGAGGACGATGTATTGAATCTCGACGCAATTTGAGTGTTCCATCGTTATTAGGAGGCTCTGAACGTTACAATTAACTATAAGTTTTGCGTCGGATTCCATAATCAAGACTCACAGGAGAACGATCACAAGGTGCCCGAGGCAGCAATAGACACTTGGAGACAAGTCGTTTGAAGGACGATGTATTGAATTTCGAAGCAATTTGGGTGTTCCATTGTCATTAGGAGGCCCTGAACGTTACATCTAACTATCAGTTTTGCGTCGGATTCGAAAATCTACACTCACAGGAGAACGACCATAAGGTGCCCGCGGCAGCAAAATCCCCTTGCAGACAAGTCGGCTGGAGGCCGATGAATTGAAACTCGACGCAATTTGAGAGTTCCATCGACATTAGGAGGCCATGACCGTCACAACTAACCATCTGTTTTGCGTCGGATTCGAAAATCTAGACGCACAGGAGACAGACCATAAGGTGCCCGAGGCAGCAATATCCCCTTGAAGACCAGTCGGCTGGAGGCCGATGTATTGAATCTAAACGCAATTTGAGTGTTCCATCGACATTAGGAGGCCATGACCGTTACAATTAACCATCTGTTTTGCTTCGGATTCAAAAATCTAGACTCACAGGAGACAGACCATAAGGTGCCCGAGGCAGCAATATCCCCTTGGAGACAAGTCGGCTGGAAGACGATGTATGGAATCTCGAAGCAATTTGAGTTTTCCATCGTCATTAAAAGGCCCTGAACGTTGTAGTTAACTATTAGCTTTGCGTCGGATTCGAAAATCTAGAGTCACAGGAGAACGACCATGAGGTGCCCGATGTACCAATCGACCCTTGGAGACAAGTCGGCTAAAGGACGATGTATTGAATCTCGACGCAATTTGAGTATTCCATCGTCATTAGTAGGATCTGAACGTTACAATTAACTATTAGTTTTGCGTCGGATTCAAAAATCTAGAGGCACAGGAGAACGACCATGTGGTGCCCGTGGAACCAATAGACCCTTGGAGACAAGTCGGCTGAAGGACGATGTATTGAATCTCGACGCAATTTGAGTGTTCAATCGTCATTAGGAGGCCCTGAACGTTACAATTACCTACCAGTTTTGCGTCGTATTCGAAAATCTAGACTGACAGGAGAACGACCATAAGGTGCCCGAGGCAGCAATAGACCATTGGAGACAAGTCGGCTGGAGGACGATGTATTGAATCTCGACGCAATTTGGGTGTTCCATCGTCATTAGGAGGCACTGAACGTTACAATTAACTATCAGTTTTTCGTCGGATTCCATAATCAAGACTCACAGGAGAACGACCATAAGGTGCCCGAGGCAGCAATATCTCCTTGGAAAAAAGTCGGCTGGAGGACGATGTATCGAATCTCGAAGCAATTTGAGTGTTCCATCGTCATTAGGAGGCCCTGAACGTTACAATTAACTATTAGTTTTGCGTCCGATTCGAAAATCTAGAGTCACAGGAGAACGACCATGAGGTGCCCGAGGCACCAATAGATCCTTGGAGCAAGTCGGCTGAAGGACGATGTACTGAATCTCGACGCAATTTGAGTGTTCCATCGTCATTAGGAGGCCCTGAAAGTTACAATTAACTATTAGTTTTGCGTCGGATTCGAAAATCTAGAGTCACAGGACAACGACCATGAGATGCCCGAGGCACCAATAGACCCTTGGAGACAAGTCGGCTGAAGGACGATGTATTGAAACTCGACGCATTTTGAGTGTTCCATCGTCATCAGGAGGCCCTGAACGTTACAATTAACTATCAGTTTTGCGCGGATTCGAAAATCTAGATTCACAGGAGAACGACCATAAGGTGCCCGAGGCAGCAATAGACCCTTGGAGACAAGTCGGCTGGAGGTCGATGTATTGAATCTCGACGGAATTGGAGTGTTCCTTCTTCATTAGGAGGCTCTGAACGTTACATTTAACTATCAGTTTTGCGTCGGATTCCACAATCAAGACTCACAAGAGAACGACCATAAGGTGCCCGAGGCAGCAATAGACCACTGGAGACAAGTCGCTTGGAGGACGATGTATTGAATCGCGAAGCAATTTGAGTGTTCCATTGTCATTACGAACACCTGAACGTTACAATTAACTATCAGTTATGCGTCGGATTCGAAAATCTAGACTTACAGGAGGACGACCAGAAGGCGCCCGAGCCAACAATAGATCCTAGGAGACAGGAAGGCTGGTGGACGATGTATTGAATCGCGACGCAAATTGAATGTTCCATCGTCATTAGGAGGCCCTGAACGTTACAATTAACTATCAGTTTTGCGTCGGATATGAAAATCTAGACTCACTGGAGAACGACCATAAGGTGCCGGAGGCAGCAATAGACCCTTGGAGACAAGTCGGCTGGAGGACGATGTATTGAATCTCGACGCAATTTGAGTTTTCCATCGTCATTAGGAGGCTCTGAACGTTACAATTAACTGTCTGTTTTGCGTCGGATTCCATAATCATGACTCAGAGAAGAACGACCATAAGGTGCACGAGGCAGCAATAGACCCTTGGAGACAAGTCTGCTGGAGGACGATGTATTGAATTGCGACGCAATTTGAGTGTTCCATCGTCATTAGGAGGCCCTGAACGTTACAATTAACTATCAGTATCGTGTCGGATTCGAAAATCTAGACTCACAGGAGAACGACCAAAAGGTGCCCGAGGCAGCAATATCCCCTTGGAGACAAGTCGGCTGGAATACGATATATTGAATCTCGACGTAATTTGTGGGTTCCATCGTTATTAGGAGGCCCTGAACGTTACAATTAACTATCAGTTTTGCGTAGGGTTCGAAATTGTAGACTCTGAGGAGAACGATCATAAGGTGCCCGAGGCAGCAATAGACCCTTGGAGACAAGTCGCCTGGAGGAATATGTATTGAATCTCGACGCAATTTGAGTGTTCCATGGTCATTAGGAGGCCCTGAACGTTACATCTAACTATGAGTTTTGCGTCGGATTCGAAAATCTACACTCACAGGAGAACGACCATAAGGTACCCGCGGCAGCAATATCCCCTTGGAGACCAGTCGGCTGGAGGCCGATGTATCGAATCTAAACGCAATTTGAGTGTTCCATCGACATTAGGAGGCCATGACCGTTACAATTAACCATCTGTTTTGCTTCGGATTCAAAAATCTAGACTCACAGGAGACAGACCATAAGGTGCCCGAGGCAGCAATATCCCCTTGGAGACAAGTCGGCTGGAAGACGATGTATGGAATCTCGAAGCAATTTTAGTGTTCCATCGTCATTAGGAGGCCCTGAACGTTACAATTAACTATTAGCTTTGCGTCGGATTCGAAAATCTAGAGTCACAGGAGAACGACCATGAGGTGCCCGATGTACCAATCGACCCTTGGAGACAAGTCGGCTGAAGGGCGATGTATTGAATCTCGACGCAATTTGAGTATTCCATCGTCATTAGTAGGCCCTGAACGTTACAATTAACCATCTGTTTTGGGTCGGATTCGAAAATCTAGACTCACAGGAGACGGACCATAAGGTGCCCGAGGCAGCAATATCCCCTTGGAGACAAGTCGGCTGGAAGACGATGTATTGAATCTCGACGCAATTTGGGTGTTCCATCGTCATTAGGAGGCACTGAACGTTACAATTAACTATCAGTTTTTCGTCAGATTCCATAATCAAGACTCACAGGAGAACGACCATAAGGTGCCCGAGGCAGCAATATCTCCTTGGAGAAAAGTCGGCTGGAGGACGATGTGTGGAATCTCGAAGCAATTTGAGTGTTCCATCGTCATTAGGAGGCTCTCAACGTTACAATTGACTACTAGTTTTGCGTCGGATTCGAAAATCTAGAGTCACAGGAGAACGACCATGAGGTGCCCGAGGCACCAATAGATCCTTGGAGCAAGTCGGCTGAAGGACGATGTACTGAATCTCGACGCAATTTGAGTGTTCCATCGTCATTAGGAGGCCCTGAACGTTACAATTAACCATCTGTTTTGGGTCGGATTCGAAAATCTAGACTCACAGGAGACGGACCATAAGGTGCCCGAGGCAGCAATATCCCCTTGGAGACAAGTCGGCTGGAAGACGATGTATGGAATCTCGAAACAATTTGAGTGTTCCATCGTCATTAGGAGGCCGTGAAAGTTACAATTAACTATTAGTTTTGCGTCGGATTCGAAAATCTAGAGTCACAGGACAACGACCATGAGATGCCCGAGGCACCAATAGACCCTTGGAGACAAGTCGGCTGAAGAACGATGTATTGAAACTCGACGAAATTTGAGCGTTCCATCGTCATCAGGAGGCCCTGAACGTTACAATTAACTATCAGTTTTGCGCGGATTCGAAAATCTAGATTCACAGGAGAACGACCATAAGGTGCCCGAGGCAGCAATAGACCCTTGGAGACAAGTCGGCTGGAGGTCGATGTATTGAATCTCGACGGAATTTGAGTGTTCCATCGTCATTAGGAGGCTCTGAACGTTACATTTAACTATCAGTTTTGCGTCGGATTCCATAAACTAGACTCACTAGAGAACGACCATAAGGTGCCCGAGGCAGCAATAGACCACTGGAGACAAGTCGCCTGGAGGACGATGTATTGAATCGCGACGCAATTTGAATGTTCCATCGTCATTAGGAGGCCCTGAACGTTACAATTAACTATCAGTTTTGCGTCGGATATGAAGAACTAGACTCACTGGAGAACGACCATAAGGTGCCCGAGGCAGCAATAGACCCTTGGAGACAAGTCGGCTGGAGGACGATGTATTGAATCTCGACGCAATTTGAGTTTTCCATCGTCATTAGGAGGCTCTGAACGTTACAATTAACTGTCTGTTTTGCGTCGGATTCCATAATCATGACTCAGAGAAGAACGACCATAAGGTACCCGAGGCAGCAATAGACCCTTGGCGACAAGTCTGCTGGAAGACGATGTATTGAATTGCGACGCAATTTGAGTGTTCCATCGTCATTAGGAGGCCCTGAACGTTACAATTAACTATCAGTATTGTGTCGGATTCGAAAATCTAGACTCACAGAAGAACGACCATAAGGTGCCCGAGGCAGCAATATCCCCTTGGAGACAAGTCGGCTGGAGGACGATATATTGAATCTCGACGTAATTTGTGGGTTCCATCGTCATTAGGAGGCCCTGAACGTTACAATTAACTATCAGTTTTGCGTAGGGTTCGAAATTGTAGACTCTGAGGAGAACGATCATAAGGTGCCCGAGGCAGCAATAGACCCTTGGAGACAAGTCGCCTGGAGGAATATGTATTGAATCTCGACGCAATTTGAGTGTTCCATGGTCATTAGGAGGCCCTGAACGTTACATCTAACTATGAGTTTTGCGTCGGATTCGAAAATCTACGCTCACAGGAGAACGACCATAAGGTACCCGCGGCAGCAATATCCCCTTGGAGACCAGTCGGCTGGAGGCCGATGTATTGAATCTAAACGCAATTTGAGTGTTCCATCGACATTAGGAGGCCATGAACGTTACAATTAACCATCTGTTTTGCTTCGGATTCAAAAATCTAGACTCACAGGAGACAGACCATAAGGTGCCCGAGGCAGCAATATCCCCTTGGAGACAAGTCGGCTGGAAGACGATGTATGGAATCTCGAAGCAATTTGAGTGTTCCATCGTCATTAGGAGGCCCTGAACGTTACAATTAACTATTAGCTTTGCGTCGGATTCGAAAATCTAGAGTCACAGGAGAACGACCATGAGGTGCCCGATGTACCAATCGACCCTTGGAGACAAGTCGGCTGAAGGGCGATGTATTGAATCTCGACGCAATTTGAGTATTCCATCGTCATTAGTAGGCCCTGAACGTTACAATTAACCATCTGTTTTGGGTCGGATTCGAAAATCTAGACTCACAGGAGACGGACCATAAGGTGCCCGAGGCAGCAATATCCCCTTGGAGACAAGTCGGCTGGAAGACGATGTATTGAATCTCGACGCAATTTGGGTGTTCCATCGTCATTAGGAGGCACTGAACGTTACAATTAACTATCAGTTTTTCGTCAGATTCCATAATCAAGACTCACAGGAGAACGACCATAAGGTGCCCGAGGCAGCAATATCTTCTTGGAGAAAAGTCGGCTGGAGGACGATGTGTGGAATCTCGAAGCAATTTGAGTGTTCCATCGTCATTAGGAGGCTCTCAACGTTACAATTAACTATTAGTTTTGCGTCGGATTCGAAAATCTAGAGTCACAGGAGAACGACCATGAGGTGCCCGAGGCACCAATAGATCCTTGGAGCAAGTCGGCTGAAGGACGATGTACTGAATCTCGACGCAATTTGAGTGTTCCATCGTCATTAGGAGGCCCTGAACGTTACAATTAACCATCTGTTTTGGGTCGGATTCGAAAATCTAGACTCACAGGAGACGGACCATAAGGTGCCCGAGGCAGCAATATCCCCTTGGAGACAAGTCGGCTGGAAGACGATGTATGGAATCTCGAAACAATTTGAGTGTTCCATCGTCATTAGGAGGCCGTGAAAGTTACAATTAACTATTAGTTTTGCGTCGGATTCGAAAATCTAGAGTCACAGGACAACGACCATGAGATGCCCGAGGCACCAATAGACCCTTGGAGACAAGTCGGCTGAAGGACGATGTATTGAAACTCGACGAAATTTGAGCGTTCCATCGTCATCAGGAGGCCCTGAACGTTACAATTAACTATCAGTTTTGCGCGGATTCGAAAATCTAGATTCACAGGAGAACGACCATAAGGTGCCCGAGGCAGCAATAGACCCTTGGAGACAAGTCGGCTGGAGGTCGATGTATTGAATCTCGACGGAATTTGAGTGTTCCATCGTCATTAGGAGGCTCTGAACGTTACATTTAACTATCAGTTTTGCGTCGGATTCCATAAACTAGACTCACTAGAGAACGACCATAAGGTGCCCGAGGCAGCAATAGACCACTGGAGACAAGTCGCCTGGAGGACGATGTATTGAATCGCGACGCAATTTGAATGTTCCATCGTCATTAGGAGGCCCCGAACGTTATAATTAACTATCAGTTTTGCGTCGGATATGAAGAACTAGACTCACTGGAGAACGACCATAAGGTGCCCGAGGCAGCAATAGACCCTTGGAGACAAGTCGGCTGGAGGACGATGTATTGAATCTCGACGCAATTTGAGTTTTCCATCGTCATTAGGGGGCTCTGAACGTTACAATTAACTGTCTGTTTTGCGTCGGATTCCATAATCATGACTCAGAGAAGAACGACCATAAGGTACCCGAGGCAGCAATAGACCCTTGGCGACAAGTCTGCTGGAAGACGATGTATTGAATTGCGACGCAATTTGAGTGTTCCATCGTCATTAGGAGGCCCTGAACGTTACAATTAACTATCAGTATTGTGTCGGATTCGAAAATCTAGACTCACAGAAGAACGACCATAAGGTGCCCGAGGCAGCAATATCCCCTTGGAGACAAGTCGGCTGGAGGACGATATATTGAATCTCGACGTAATTTGTGGGTTCCATCGTCATTAGGAGGCCCTGAACGTTACAATTAACTATCAGTTTTGCGTAGGGTTCGAAATTGTAGACTCTGAGGAGAACGATCATAAGGTGCCCGAGGCAGCAATAGACCCTTGGAGACAAGTCGCCTGGAGGAATATGTATTGAATCTCGACGCAATTTGAGTGTTCCATGGGCATTAGGAGGCCCTGAACGTTACATCTAACTATGAGTTTTGCGTCGGATTCGAAAATCTACACTCACAGGAGAACGACCATAAGGTACCCGCGGCAGCAATATCCCCTTGGAGACCAGTCTCCTGGAGGCCGATGTATTGAATCTAAACGCAATTTGAGTGTTCCATCGACATTAGGAGGCCATGACCGTTACAATTAACCATCTGTTTTGCTTCGGATTCAAAAATCTAGACTCACAGGAGGCAGACCATAAGGTGCCCGAGGCAGCAATATCCCCTTGGAGACAAGTCGGCTGGAAGACGATGTATGGAATCTCGAAGCAATTTGAGTGTTCCATCGTCATTAGGAGGCCCTGAACGTTACAATTAACTATTAGCTTTGCGTCGGATTCGAAAATCTAGAGTCACAGGAGAACGACCATGAGGTGCCCGATGTACCAATCGACCCTTGGAGACAAGTCGGCTGAAGGGCGATGTATTGAATCTCGACGCAATTTGAGTATTCCATCGTCATTAGTAGGCCCTGAACGTTACAATTAACCATCTGTTTTGGGTCGGATTCGAAAATCTAGACTCACAGGAGACGGACCATAAGGTGCCCGAGGCAGCAATATCCCCTTGGAGACAAGTCGGCTGGAAGACGATGTATTGAATCTCGACGCAATTTGGGTGTTCCATCGTCATTAGGAGGCACTGAACGTTACAATTAACTATCAGTTTTTCGTCAGATTCCATAATCAAGACTCACAGGAGAACGACCATAAGGTGCCCGAGGCAGCAATATCTCCTTGGAGAAAAGTCGGCTGGAGGACGATGTGTGGAATCTCGAAGCAATTTGAGTGTTCCATCGTCATTAGGAGGCACTCAACGTTACAATTAACTATTAGTTTTGCGTCGGATTCGAAAATCTAGAGTCACAGGAGAACGACCATGAGGTGCCCGAGGCACCAATAGATCCTTGGAGCAAGTCGGCTGAAGGACGATGTACTGAATCTCGACGCAATTTGAGTGTTCCATCGTCATTAGGAGGCCCTGAACGTTACAATTAACCATCTGTTTTGGGTCGGATTCGAAAATCTAGACTCACAGGAGACGGACCATAAGGTGCCCGAGGCAGCAATATCCCCTTGGAGACAAGTCGGCTGGAAGACGATGTATGGAATCTCGAAACAATTTGAGTGTTCCATCGTCATTAGGAGGCCGTGAAAGTTACAATTAACTATTAGTTTTGCGTCGGATTCGAAAATCTAGAGTCACAGGACAACGACCATGAGATGCCCGAGGCACAAATAGACCCTTGGAGACAAGTCGGCTGAAGGACGATGTATTGAAACTCGACGAAATTTGAGCGTTCCATCGTCATCAGGAGGCCCTGAACGTTACAATTAACTATCAGTTTTGCGCGGATTCGAAAATCTAGATTCACAGGAGAACGACCATAAGGTGCCCGAGGCAGCAATAGACCCTTGGAGACAAGTCGGCTGGAGGTCGATGTATTGAATCTCGACGGAATTTGAGTGTTCCATCGTCATTAGGAGGCTCTGAACGTTACATTTAACTATCAGTTTTGCGTCGGATTCCATAAACTAGACTCACTAGAGAACGACCATAAGGTGCCCGAGGCAGCAATAGACCACTGGAGACAAGTCGCCTGGAGGACGATGTATTGAATCGCGACGCAATTTGAATGTTCCATCGTCATTAGGAGGCCCTGAACGTTACAATTAACTTTCAGTTTTGCGTCGGATATGAAGAACTAGACTCACTGGAGAACGACCATAAGGTGCCCGAGGCAGCAATAGACCCTTGGAGACAAGTCGGCTGGAGGACGATGTATTGAATCTCGACGCAATTTGAGTTTTCCATCGTCATTAGGAGGCTCTGAACGTTACAATTAACTGTCTGTTTTGCGTCGGATTCCATAATCATGACTCAGAGAAGAACGACCATAAGGTACCCGAGGCAGCAATAGACCCTTGGCGACAAGTCTGCTGGAAGACGATGTATTGAATTGCGACGCAATTTGAGTGTTCCATCGTCATTAGGAGGCCCTGAACGTTACAATTAACTATCAGTATTGTGTCGGATTCGAAAATCTAGACTCACAGAAGAACGACCATAAGGTGCCCGAGGCAGCAATATCCCCTTGGAGACAAGTCGGCTGGAGGACGATATATTGAATCTCGACGTAATTTGTGGGTTCCATCGTCATTAAGAGGCCCTGGACGTAACAATTAACTATTACACTCCTGGAAATTGAAATGAGAACACCGTGAATTCATTGTCCCAGGAAGGGGAAACTTTATTGACACATTCCTGGGGTCAGATACATCACATGATCACACTGACAGAACCACAGGCACATAGACACAGGCAACAGAGCATGCACAATGTCGGCACTAGTACAGTGTATATCCACCTTTTGCAGCAATGCAGGCTGCTATTCTCCCATGCAGACGATCGTAGAGATGCTGGATGTAGTCCCTTGGAACGGCTTGCCATGCCATTTCCACCTGGCGCCTCAGTTGGACCAGCGTTCGTGCTGGACGTGCAGACCGCGTGAGACGACGCTTCATCCAGTCCCAAACATGCTCAACGGGGGACAGATCCGGAGATCTTGCTGGCCAGGGTAGTTGACTTACACCTTCTAGAGCACGTTGGGTGGCACGGGATACATGCGGACGTGCATTGTCCTGTTGGAACAGCAAGTTCCCTTGCCGGTCTAGGAATGGTAGAACGATGGGTTCGATGACGGTTTGGATGTACCGTGCACTATTCAGTGTCCCCTCGACGATCACCAGTGGTGTACGGCCAGTGTAGGAGATCGCTCCCCACACCATGATGCCGGGTGTTGGCCCTGTGTGCCTCGGTCGTATGCAGTCCTGATTGTGGCGCTCACCTGCACGGCGCCAAACACGCATACGACCATCATTGGCACCAATGCAGAAGCGACTCTCATCGCTGAAGACGACACGTCTCCATTCGTCCCTCCATTCACGCCTGTCGCGACACCACTGGAGGCGGGCTGCACGATGTTGGGGCGAGAGCGGAAGACGGCCTTACGGTGTGCGGGACCGTAGCCCAGGTTCATGGAGACGGTTGCCAATGGTCCTCGCCGATACCCCAGGAGCAACAGTGTCCCTAATTTGCTGGGAAGTGGCGGTGCGGTCCCCTACGGCACTGCGTAGGATCCTATGGTCTTGGCGTGCATCCATGCGTCGCTGCGGCCTGGTCCCAGGTCGACGGGCACGTGCACCTTCCGCCGACCACTGGCGACAACATCGATGTACTGTGGAGACCTCACGTCCCACATGTTGAGCAATTCGGTGGTACGTCCACCCGGCCTCCCGCATGCCCACTATACGCCCTCGCTCAAAGTCCGTCAACTGCACATACGGTTCACGTCCACGCTGTCGCGGCATGCTACCAGTGTTAAAGACTGCGATGGAGCTCCGTATGCCACGGCAAACTGGCTGACACTGACGGCAGCGGTGCACAAATGCTGCGCAGCTAGCGCCATTCGACGGCCAACACCGCGGTTCCTGGTGTGTCCGCTGTGCCGTGCGTGTGATCATTGCTTGTACAGCCGTCTCGCAGTGTCCGGAGCAAGTATGGTGGGTCTGACACACCGGTGTCAATGTGTTCTTTTTTCCATTTCTAGGAGTGTAGTTTTGCGTCTGATTCGACAATCTAGACTCACAGGAGAACGACAATAAGGTGCCCGAGGCAGCAATAGACCCTTGCAGACAAGTCGGCTGGAGGACGATGTATTGAATCTCGACGCAATTTGAGTTTTCCATCGTCATTAGGAGGCCCTGAACGTTACAATTAACTATCAGTTATGCGTCGGAATCGTAAATCTAGAATCACAGGAGAACGACTACAAGGTGCACGAGGCAGCAATAGACCCTTGGAGACAAGTTGCCTGGAGGACTATGTATTGAATCTCGACGCAATTTGATTGTTCCATCGTCATTAGGAGCCCCTGAACGTTACAATTAACTATCAGTTTCGCGACGGATTCGTAAATCTACACTCACAGGACCACGACCATAAAATGCCAGAGGCAGCAATAGACCCTTGGACACAAGTCGTCTAAGGACGATGTATTGAATTTCGACGAAATTTGAGTGCTCCAACGTCACTAGGAGGCCATGAACGTTACTATTAACTATCCATTTTGAGTCGGATTCGACAATCTAGACTCACAGGAGAACGACAATAGGGTGCCCGAGGCAGCAATAGACCCTTAGCTACAAGTCGGCTGGAGGACGATGTATTGAATCGAGACGAAATTTGAATGTTCCATCGTCATTAGGAGGCCCTGAACGTTACAATTAACTATCAGTTTTGCGTCGGATTCGAAAATCTTGAGTCACAGGAGGACGCCCATAATGTGCCCGAGGCAGCAATATCCCCTTGGAGACAAGTCGGCTGAAGGACGATGTATTGAATCTCGACGCAATTTGAGTGTCCCATCGTCATTAGGAGGCCCTGAACGTAACAATTAACTATCAGTTTTGCGTCGAATTCGATTATCTAGACTCACAGGAGAACGACAATAAGGTGCCCGAGGCAGCAATAGACCCTTGGAGGCAAGTCGGCTGGAGGACGATGTATTGAATTTCGAAGCAATTTGGGTGTTCCATTGTCATTAGGAGGCCGTGAACGTTACATCTAACTATCAGTTTTGCGTCGGATTCGAAAATCTACACTCACAGGAGAACGACCATAAGGTGCCCGCGGCAGCAATATCCCCTTGCAGACAAGTCGGCTGGAGGCCGATGAATTGAATCTCGACGCAATTTGAGTGTTCCATCGACATTAGGAGGCCATGACCGTTACAACTAACCATCTGTTTTGCGTCGGATTCGAAAATCTAGACTCACAGGAGACAGACTATAAGGTGCCCGAGGCAGCAATATCCCCTTGGAGACAAGTCGGCTGGAGGCCGATGTATTGAATCTCGAGGCAATTTGAGTGTTCCATCGTCATTAGGAGGCCCTGAACGTTACAATTAGCTATCAGTTTTGCGTCGGGTTCGAAATTGTAGACTCTGAGGAGAACGATCATAAGGTGCCCGAGGCAGCAATAGACCCTTGGAGACAAGTCGCCTGGAGGAATATGTATTGAATCTCGACGCAATTTGAGTGTTCCATGGTCATTAGGAGGCCGTGAACGTTACATCTAACTATGAGTTTTGCGTCGGATTCGAAAATCTACACTCACAGGAGAACGACCATAAGGTACCCGCGGCAGCAATATCCCCTTGGAGACCAGTCGGCTGGAGGCCGATGTATTGAATCTAAGCGCAATTTGAGTGTTCCATCGACATTAGGAGGCCATGACCGTTACAATTAACCATCTGTTTTGCTTCGGATTCAAAAATCTAGACTCACAGGAGACAGACCATAAGGTGCCCGAGGCAGCAATATCCCCTTGGAGACAAGTCAGCTGGAAGACGATGTACGGAATCTCGAAGCAATTTGAGTGTTCCATCGTCATTAGGAGGCCCTGAACGTTACAATTAACTATTAGCTTTGCGTCGGATTCGAAAATCTAGAGTCACAGGAGAACGACCATCAGGTGCCCGATGTACCAATCGACCCTTGGAGACAAGTCGGCTGAAGGGCGATGTATTGAATCTCGACGCAATTTGAGTATTCCATCGTCATTAGTAGGCCCTGAACGTTACAAATAACTATTAGTTTTGCGTCGGATTCATAAATCTAGAGGCACAGGAGAACGACCATGAGGTGCACGTGGAACCAATAGACCCTTGGAGACAAGTCGGCTGGAGGACGATGTATTGAATCTCGACGCAATTTGGGTGTTCCATCGTCATTAGGAGGCACTGAACGTTACAATTAACTATCAGTTTTTCGTCGGATTCCATAATCAAGGCTCACAGGAGAACGACCATAAGGTGCCCGAGGCAGCAATATCTCCTTGGAGAAAAGTCGGCTGGAGGACGATGTGTGGAATCTCGAAGCAATTTGAGTGTTCCATCGTCATTAGGAGGCTCTCAACGTTACAATTAACTATTAGTTTTGCGTCGGATTCGAAAATCTAGAGTCACAGGAGAACGACCATGAGGTGCCCGAGGCACCAATAGATCCTTGGAGCAAGTCGGCTGAAGGACGATGTACTGAATCTCGACGCAATTTGAGTGTTCCATCGTCATTAGGAGGCCCTGAACGTTACAATTAACCATCTGTTTTGGGTCGGATTCGAAAATCTAGACTCACAGGAGACGGACCATAAGGTGCCCGAGGCAGCAATATCCCCTTGGAGACAAGTCGGCTGGAAGACGATGTATGGAATCTCGAAACAATTTGAGTGTTCCATCGTCATTAGGAGGCCGTGAAAGTTACAATTAACTATTAGTTTTGCGTCGGATTCGAAAATCTAGAGTCACAGGACAACGACAATGAGATGCCCGAGGCACCAATAGACCCTTGGAGACAAGTCGGCTGAAGGACGATGTATTGAAACTCGACGAAATTTGAGCGTTCCATCGTCATCAGGAGGCCTTGAACGTTACAATTAACTATCAGTTTTGCGCGGATTCGAAAATCTAGATTCACAGGAGAACGACCATAAGGTGCCCGAGGCAGCAATAGACCCTTGGAGACAAGTCGGCTGGAGGTCGATGTATTGAATCTCGACGGAATTTGAGTGTTCCGTCGTCATTAGGAGGCTCTGAACGTTACATTTAACTATCAGTTTTGCGTCGGATTGCATACACTAGACTCACTAGAGAACGACCATAAGGTGCCCGAGGCAGCAATAGACCACTGGAGACAAGTCGCCTGGAGGACGATGTATTGAATCGCGACGCAATTTGAATGTTCCATCGTCATTAGGAGGCCCTGAACGTTACAATTAACTATCAGTTTTGCGTCGGATGTGAAGAACTAGACTCACTGGAGAACGACCATAAGGTGCCCGAGGCAGCAATAGACCCTTGGGGACAAGTCGGCTGGAGGACGATGTATTGAATCTCGACGCAATTTGAGTTTTCCATCGTCATTAGGGGGCTCTGAACGTTACAATTAACTGTCTGTTTTGCGTCGGATTCCATAATCATGACTCAGAGAAGAACGACCATAAGGTACCCGAGGCAGCAATAGACCCTTGGCGACAAGTCTGCTGGAGGACGATGTATTGAATTGCGACGCAATTTGAGTGTTCCATCGTCATTAGGAGGCCCTGAACGATACAATTAACTATCAGTATTGTGTCGGATTCGAAAATCTAGACTCACAGAAGAACGACCATAAGGTGCCCGAGGCAGCAATATCCCCTTGGAGACAAGTCGGCTGGAGGATGATATATTGAATCTCGACGTAATTTGTGGGTTCCATCGTCATTAAGAGGCCCTGGACGTAACAATTAACTATTACACTCCTGGAAATTGAAATGAGAACACCGTGAATTCATTGTCCCAGGAAGGGGAAACTTTATTGACACATTCCTGGGGTCAGATACATCACATGATCACACTGACAGAACCACAGGCACATAGACACAGGCAACAGAGCATGCACAATGTCGGCACTAGTACAGTGTATATCCACCTTTTGCAGCAATGCAGGCTGCTATTCTCCCATGCAGACGATCGTAGAGATGCTGGATGTAGTCCTGTGGAACGGCTTGCCATGCCATTTCCACCTGGCGCCTCAGTTGGACCAGCGTTCGTGCTGGACGTGCAGACCGCGTGAGACGACGCTTCATCCAGTCCCAAACATGCTCAACGGGGGACAGATCCGGAGATCTTGCTGGCCAGGGTAGTTGACTTACACCTTCTAGAGCACGTTGGGTGGCACGGGATACATGCGGACGTGCATTGTCCTGTTGGAACAGCAAGTTCCCTTGCCGGTCTAGGAATGGTAGAACGATGGGTTCGATGACGGTTTGGATGTACCGTGCACTATTCAGTGTCCCCTCGACGATCACCAGTGGTGTACGGCCAGTGTAGGAGATCGCTCCCCACACCATGATGCCGGGTGTTGGCCCTGTGTGCCTCGGTCGTATGCAGTCCTGATTGTGGCGCTCACCTGCACGGCGCCAAACACGCATACGACCATCATTGGCACCAATGCAGAAGCGACTCTCATCGCTGAAGACGACACGTCTCCATTCGTCCCTCCATTCACGCCTGTCGCGACACCACTGGAGGCGGGCTGCACGATGTTGGGGCGAGAGCGGAAGACGGCCTTACTGTGTGCGGGACCGTAGCCCAGCTTCATGGAGACGGTTGCCAATGGTCCTCGCCGATACCCCAGGAGCAACAGTGTCCCTAATTTGCTGGGAAGTGGCGGTGCGGTCCCCTACGGCACTGCGTAGGATCCTATGGTCTTGGCGTGCATCCATGCGTCGCTGCGGCCTGGTCCCAGGTCGACGGGCACGTGCACCTTCCGCCGACCACTGGCGACAACATCGATGTACTGTGGAGACCTCACGTCCCACGTGTTGAGCAATTCGGCGGTACGTCCACCCGGCCTCCCGCATGCCCACTATACGCCCTCGCTCAAAGTCCGCCAACTGCACATACGGTTCACGTCCACGCTGTCGCGGCATGCTACCAGTGTTAAAGACTGCGATGGAGCTCCGTATGCCACGGCAAACTGGCTGACACTGACGGCAGCGGTGCACAAATGCTGCGCAGCTAGCGCCATTCGACGGCCAACACCGCGGTTCCTGGTGTGTCCGCTGTGCCGTGCGTGTGATCATTGCTTGTACAGCCCTCTCGCAGTGTCCGGAGCAAGTATGGTGGGTCTGACACACCGGTGTCAATGTGTTCCTTTTCCATTTCCAGGAGTGTAGTTTTGCGTCTGATTCGACAATCTGGACTCACAGGAGAACGACAATAAGGTGCCCGAGGCAGCAATAGACCCTTGCAGACAAGTCGGCTGGAGGACGATGTATTGAATCTCGACGCAATTTGAGTTTTCCATCGTCATTAGGAGGCCCTGAACGTTACAATTAGCTATCAGTTTCGCGACGGATTCGTAAATCTACACTCACAGGACCACGACCATAAAATGACAGAGGCAGCAATAGACCCTTGGACACAAGTCGTCTAAGGACGATGTATTGAATTTCGACGAAATTTGAGTGTTCCATCGTCACTAGGAGGCCATGAACGTTACAATTAACTATCAGTTTTGCGTCGGATTCGGAAATCTAGACTCACAGGAGCCGGACTATATGGTGCCCGAGGCAGCAATATCCCCGTAGAGACAAGTCGGCTGCAGAACGATGTATTGAATCTCGACGCACTTTGAGTGTTACATCGTCAATAGGAGGCTCTGAACGATACAATTAACTATCAGTTTTGCGTCGGATTCGAAAATCAAGGCTCACAGGAGACAGTCCATAAGGTGCCCGAGGCAGCGATATCCACTTGGAGACAAGTCGGCTGGAGGACTATGTATTGAATCTCGACGCAATTTGAGTGTTCCATCGTAATTACGAAGACCTGAACGTTACAATTAACTATCAGTTATGCGTCGGATTCGAAAATCTAGACTTACAGGAGGACAACCAAAAGGCGCCCGAGGCATCAATAGACCCTTGGAGTCAAGTCGGCTGAAGGACGATGTATTGAATCTCGACGCAATTTGAGTGTTCCTTCGTCATTAAGAGGCCCTGGACGTAACAATTAACTATTAGTTTTGCGTCTGATTCGACAATCTAGACTCACAGGAGAACGACCATAAGGTGCCCGAGGCAGCAATATCCCCTTGGAGAAAAGTCGGCTGGAGGACGATGTATTGAATCTGGAAGCAATTTGAACGATCCATCGTCATTAGGAGGCCCTGAACGTTACAATTAACTATCAGTTTTGCATCGCTTTCGAAAATCTGGACTCACAGGAGAACGACCACAAGGTGCCCGAGGCAGCAATATCCCCTTGGAGACAAGTTTGCTGGAGGACGATGTATTGAATCCCGACGCAATTTAAGTGTTCCATCGTCATTAGGAAGCCCTGAACGTTACAATTAACTATCAGTATCGCGTCGGATTCGAAAATCAAGACTCACAAGAGACGGACCGTATGGTGTCCGAGGCAGCAATATCCCCTTGAAGACAAGTCAGCTGGAGGACGAAGTATTGAATCTCGCCGCAATTTGAGTGTTCCATCGTCATTAGGAGGCCCTGAACGTTATAATTAACTCTCAGTTTTGCGTCGGATTTGAAAATCTAGACTCACAGGAGAACGACAATAAGGTGCCCGAGGCAGCAATATCCCCTTGGAGACAAGTCGGCTGGAGGAGGATATATTGAATCTCGACGTAATTTGAGTGTTCCATCGTCATTAGGAGGCCCTGAACGTTATAATTAACTCTCAGTTTTGCGTCGGATTTGAAAATCTAGACTCACAGGAGAACGACAATAAGGTGCCCGAGGCAGCAATATCCCCTTGGAGACAAGTCGGCTGGAGGAGGATATATTGAATCTCGACGTAATTTGAGTGTTCCATCGTCATTAGGAGGCCCTGAACATTACAATTAACTATCAGTTATGCGTCGGATTCGTAAATCTAGACTCACAGGAGAACGACCAAAAGGTGCCCGAGGCAGCAATATCCCCTTGGAGACAAGTCGGCTGGAGGACGATGTATTGAATTTCGACGCAATTTGAGTGTTCGATCGTCATTAGGAGGCCATGAACGTTACAATTAACAATCAGTTTCGCGTCGGATTCAAAAATCTAGACTCACAGTAGCCGGACTATATGGTGCCCGTGGCAGCAATATCCCCTTAGAGACAAGTCGGCTGGAGGACGATGTTTTGAATCCCGACGCAATTTGAGTGTTCCATCGTCATTACGAGGCCCTGTACGTTACAATTAAGTATCAGTTTTGCGTCGGATTCGATAATCTACACTCACAGGAGAACGACCATAGGGTGCCCGAGGCTGCAATATCCCCTTGGAGACAAGTCGGCTGGAGGACGATGTATGGAATCTCGACACAATTTGGGAGTTCCATCGTCATTAGGAGGCCCTGAACGTTACAATTAACTATCAGTTTCGCTTCGGATATGAATATCTAGACTCACGGGAGACGGACCATATGGTGCCCGAGGCAGCAATATCCGCTTGGAGACAAGTAGCCTGGAGGACTATGTATAAAATCTCGAAGCAATTTGAGTGTTCCATCGTCATTAGGAGGCCCTGAAGGATTCAATTAACTATCAGTTTTGCGTCGGATTCGAAAATCTAGACACACAGGATAACGACCATGAGGTGCCCGAGGCAGCAATAGACCCTTGGAGACAAGTCGGCTGAAGGACGATGTATTGAATATCGACGCAATTTGAGTGTTCCATCGCCATTAGGAGGCCCTGAACGTTACAATTAACTATCAGTTTTGCGTCGGATTCGACAATCTAGACTCACAGGGGAACTACAATATTGTGCCCGAGGCAGCAATAGACCCTTGGAGACAAGTCGACTGGAGGACGATGTATTGAATCTCGACGCAATTTGAGTGTTCCATCGTCATTACGAGGACCTGAACGTTACAATTAACTATCAGTTTTGCGTCGGATTTGAAAATATAGACTTACAGGAGGACGACGGAAATTCGCCCGAGGCAACAATAGTCCCTTCGAGACAGGTCGGATGGAAGACGATGTATTGAATCGCGACGCAATTTGAGTGTTCCATCGTCATTAGGAGGCCCTGAACGTTACAATTAACTATCAGTTTTGCGTCGGATTCGAAAATCTAGACTCACAGGAGAACGACCATAAGGTGCCCGAGGCAGCAATAGACCCTTGGAGACAAGTCGTCTGAAGGACGATGTATTGAATATCGACGCATTTTGAGTATTCCATCGACATTAGGAGGCCGTGAACGTTACAATTAACTATCAGTTTTGCGTCGGATTCCATAATCTAGACTCAGGAGAACGACTAAAAGGCGCCCGAGGCAGCAATAGACCCATGGAGACAAGTCGGCTGAAGGACGATGTATTGAATTTCGACAAAATATGAGTGTTCCATCGTCATTAGGAGGCCCTCAACGTTACAATTAACTATCAGTTTTGCGTCGGATTCGACAATCCAGACTCACGGGAGAACGGCAATAAGGTGCCCGTGGAAGCAATAGACCCCTGGATACATGTCGGCTGGAGGACGATGTATTGAATCTCGACGCAATTTGAGTGTTCCATCGTAATTAGGATGCCCTGAACGCTACAATTAACTATCAGTTTTGCGTCGGATTCGAAAATCTAGAGTCACAGGAGAACGACCATAAGGTGCCTGAGGCAGCATTAGACTCTTGGAGACAAGTCGGCCGAAGGGCGATCTATTGAATCTCGACACAATTTGAGTGTTCCATCGTCATTAGGAGGCCCTGAACGTTACAATTAACTATCAGTTTTGCGTCGGAATCGACAATCTGGACTCACAGGAGAACGACCATAAGGTGCTCGAGGCAGCAATAGACCCTTGGAGACAAGTCGGCTGGAGGACGATGTATTGAATCTCGACGCAATTTGAGTGTTCAATCGTCATTAGGAGACCCTGAAAGTTACAATATACTATCAGTTTTGCGTCGGATTCGATAATCTAGACTCACAGGAGAACGACCACAAGACGCCCGAGGCAACAATAGACCCTTGGAGACAAGTTGGAGGGAGGCCGATGAATTGATTCTCGACGCAATTTGAGTGTCCCATTGTCATTAGGAGGCCCTGAACGTTACTATTAACTATCAGTTTTGCGTCGGATTCGAAAATCTAGACTCACAGGAGAACGACCATAAGGTGCCCGAGGCAGGAATATCCCCTTGGAGACTTGTCGGCTGGAAGACGATATATTGAAGCTCGACGTAATTTGAGTGTTCCATCGTCATTAGGACGCCCTGAACGTTACAATTAACTATCAGTTTCGCTTCGGATATGAATATATAGACTCACGGGAGACGGACCATATGGTGCCCGAGGCAGCAATATCCGCTTGGAGACAAGTAGCCTGGAGGACTATGTATAAAATCTCGAAGCAATTTGAGTGTTCCATCGTCATTAGGAGGCCCTGAAAGTTTCAATTAACTATCAGTTTTGCGTCGGATTCGAAAATCTAGACTCACATGAGAACGACCATAAGGTGCCCGAGGCAGCAATAGACCCTTGGAGACAAGTCGGCTGGAGGACGATGTATTGAATCTCGACGCAATTTGAGTGTTTCATCGTCATTAGGAGGCCCTGAACGGTACATTTAACTATTAGTATTGCGTCTGATTCTAAAATCTAGAGTCAGAGGAGAACGACCATGAGGTGCTCGAGGCCCCAAAAGACCCTTGGAGACAAGTCGGCTGAAGGACGATATATTGAATGTCGACGCAATTTGAGTGTTCCATCGTCATTAGGACGCCCTGAACGTTACAATTAACTATCAGTTTCGCTTCGGATACGAATATCTAAACTCACGGGAGACGGACCATATGGTGCCCGAGGCAGCAATATCCGCTTGGAGGCAAGTAGCCTGGAGGACTATGTACAAAATCTCGAAGCAATTTGAGTGTTCCATCGTCATTAGGAGGCCCTGAAAGTTTCAAATAACTATCAGTTTCGAGTCGGATTCGAAAATCTAGACTCACGGGAGACAGACCATATGGAGCCTGAGCAAGCATAATCCCCTTGGTGACAAGTCGGCTGGAGGACGATGTATTGAATCTGGAAGCAATTTGAAAGTTCCATCGTCATTAGGAGGCCCTGAACGTTACAATTAACTATCAGTTTTGCGTCGGATTCGACAATCTAGACTCACAGGGGAACTACAATAAGGTGCCCGAGGCAGCAATAGACTCTTGGAGACAAGTCGACTGGAGGACGATGTATTGAATCTCGACGCAATTTGAGTGTTCCATCGTCATTACGAAGACCTGAACGTTACAATTAACTATCACTTTTGCGTCGGATTTGAAAATATAGACTTACAGGAGGACGACGAAATGGCGCCCGAGGCAACAATAGTCCCTTGGAAACAAGTCGGCTGGAGGACGATGTATTGAATCTCGACGCAATTTAAGTGTTCCATCGTCATTAGGAGGCCCTGAACGTTACAATATACTATCAGTTTTGCGTCGGATTCGATAATCTAGACTCACAGGAGAACGACCACAAGACGCCCGTGGCAACAATAGACCCTTGGAGACAAGTCGGAGGGAGACCTATGTATTGATTCTCGACGCAATTTGAGTGTCCCATCATCATTAGGAGGCCGTGAACGTTACAATTAACTATCAATTATGCGTCGGATTCGAAAATCTAGACTCACAGGAGGACGACCAAAAGGCGCCCGAGGCAACAATAGACCCTTGGAGGCAAGTCGGCTGGAGGACGATGTATTGAATCTCGACGCAATTTGAGTGTTCCATCGTATTTAGGAGGCCCTGAACGTTACAATTAACTATCAGTTTTGCGTCGGATTCGAAAATCTAGAGTCACAGGAGAACGACCATAAGGTGCCTGAGGCAGCATTAGACCCTTGGAGACAAGTCGGCTGAAGGGCGATCTAATGAATCTCAACACAATTTGAGTGTTCCACCGTCATTAGGAGGCCCTGAACGTTACAATTAACTATCAGTTTTGCGTCGGAATCGACAATCTAGGCTCACAGGAGAACGACCATAAGGTGCTCGAGGCAGCAATAGACCCTTGGAGACAAGTCGGCTGGAGGACGATGTATTGAATCTCGACGCAATTTGAGTGTTCCATCGTCATTAGGAGGCCCTGAACGTTACAATATACTATCAGTTTTGCGTCGGATTCGATAATCTAGACTCACAGGAGAACGACCACAAGACGCCCGAGGCAACAATAGACCCTTGGAGATAAGTCGGAGGGAGGCCGATGTATTGTTTCTCGACGCAATTAGAGTGTCCCATCGTCATTAGGAGGCCCGGAACGTTACTATTAACTATCAGTTTTGCGTCGGATTCGAAAATCTAGACTCTCAGGAGTCGGACCATAAGGTGCCAGAGGCAGCAATAGACCCTTGGAGACATGTCGGCTGCAGGACGATGTATTGAATCTCGACGCAATTTGAGTGTTCCATCATCATTAGGACGCCGTGAACGTTATAATTAACTATCAATTATGCGTCGGATTCGAAAATCTAGACTCTCAGGAGGACGACCAAAAGGCGCCCGAGGCAACAATAGACCCTTGGAGGCAAGTCGGCTGGAGGACGATGTATTGAATATCGACGCAATTTGAGTGTTCTATCGTCCTTAGGAGGCCCTGAACGTTACAATTAACTATCAGTTATGCGTCGGATACGTAAATCAAGACTCAAAGGAGAACGGCCACGAGGTGCCCGAGGCAGCAATATCCCCTTGGAGACAAGTCGGCTGGAGGACAATGTATTGAATCTCGACGCAATTTGAGTGTTCCATCGTCATTAGGAGCCGTGAACGTTACAATTGACTATCAATTATGCGTCGGATTCGTAAATCAAGACTCGTATGAGAACGACCACAAGGGGCCCGAGGCAGAAATAGACCCTTGGAGACAAGCCGGCTGGAGGCCGATGTGTTGAATCTCGACGCAATTTGAGTGTTCCATCGTCATTAGGAGGCCCTGAAGGTTACAATTAACTATCAGTTTCGCGTCGGATTCGAAAATCTAGACTTACAGGAGACGGACCATATGGTGCCTGAGGCAGGAATATCCCCTTGGAGACATGTCGGCTGGAGGACGATATATTGATTCTCGACGTAATTTGAGTGTTCCATCGTCATTAGGAGGCCGTGAACGTTACAATTTACTATCAGTTACGCGTCGGATACGTAAATCCAGACTCACAGGAGAACGACTACAAGGTGCCCGAGGCAGCAATAGACCCTTGGAGACAAGTCGGCTGGAGGCCGATGTATTGAATCTCGACGCAATTTGAGTGTTCCATCGTCATTAGGAGGCCCTGAGCGTTACAATTAACTATCAGTTTCGCGTCGGATACGAAAATCTAGGCTCACTGGAGACGGACCATATGGTGACCGAGGCAGCTTTATCCCCTTGGAGACAAGTCGGCTGGAGGACGATGTATCGAATCTCGACGCAATTTGAGTGTTCCATCGTCATTAGGAGGCCCTGAACGTTACAATTAACTATCAGTTTCGCGTCGGATTCGAAAATCTAGACTCACAGGAGGACGACCAAAAGGCGCCCGAGGCAACAATAGACCCTTGGAGGCAAGTCGGCTGGAGGACGATGTATTGAATCTCGACGCAATTTGAGTGTTCCATCGTCCTTAGGAGGCCCTGAACATTACAATTAACTATCAGTTTTGCGTCGGATTCGAAAATGTAGACTCAGAAGAGAACGACCATAAGGTGCCCGAGGCAGCAATAGGCCCTTGGAGACAAGTCGCCTGGAGGACGATGAATTGAATGGCGACGCAATTTGAGTGTTCCATCGTCATTAGGAGGCCCTGAACGTTACAATTAAACTATCAGTTATGCGTCGGATTCGATAATCTAGACTCACAGGAGAACGTCCAAATGGTGCCCGATGCAGACAGGAGACAAGTTGGCTGGAGGACGATATATAGAATCTCGACGTAATTTGAGTGTTCAATCATCATTAGGAGGCCCTGAACGCTACAATTAAACTATCAGTTATGCGTCGGATACGTAAATCAAGACTCAAAGGAGAACGGCCACGAGGTGCCCGAGGCAGCAATATCCCCTTGGAGACAAGTCGGCTGGAGGACAATGTATTGAATCTCGACGCAATTTGAGTGTTCCATCGTCATTAGGAGCCGTGAACGTTACAATTAACTATCAGTTTTGCGTCGGATTCGATAATCTAGACTCACAGGAGAACGTCCAAATGGTGCCCGAGGCAACAATAGACCCTTGGAAATAAGTCGGCTGGAGGACGATGTATTGAATCGCGACGCAATTTGAGTGTTCCATCGTCAATAGGTGGCCCTGAACGTTATAATTAACTCTCAGTTTTGCGTCGGGTTCGAAAAACTAGAC
Source organism: Schistocerca americana (assembly GCF_021461395.2). Classification (NCBI taxonomy): domain Eukaryota; kingdom Metazoa; phylum Arthropoda; class Insecta; order Orthoptera; family Acrididae; genus Schistocerca; species Schistocerca americana. The sequence goes on along the minus strand of NC_060122.1, from coordinate 567,141 downwards.
TCACAGGAGAACGACCATAAGGTGCCCGAGGCAGCAATATCCCCTTGGAGACAAGTCGGCTGGAGAACGATATATTGAAACTCAACGTAATTTTAGTGTTCCATCATCATTAGGAGGCCCTCAACGTTACAATTAACTATCAGTTATGCGTCGGATTCGTAAATCAAGACTCGTAGGAGAACGACCACAAGGTGCCCGAGGCAGCATTATCCCCTTGAAGACATGTCGGCTGGTGGACGATGTATTGAATCTCACCGCAATTTGAGTGTTCCATCGTCATTAGGAGGCCCTTAACGTTATAATTAACTCACAGTTTTGCGTCGGGTTCGAAGATCTAGACTCACAGGTGAACGACCATAACCTGCCCGAGGCAGCAATATCCCCTTGGAGACAAGTCGGCTGGATAACGATATATTGAATCTCGACGTAATTTGTGTGTTCCATCATCATTAGGAAGCCCCGAACGTTACAATTGACTATCAATTATGCGTCGGATTCGTAAATCAAGACTCGTATGAGAACGACCACAAGGGGCCCGAGGCAGCAATAGACCCTTGGAGACAAGTCGGCTGGAGGCCGATGTGTTGAATCTCGACGCAATTTGAGTGTTCCATCGTCATTAGGAGGCCCTGAAGGTTACAATTAACTATCAGTTTCGCGTCGGATTCGAAAATCTAGACTTACAGGAGACGGACCATATGGTGCCTGAGGCAGGAATATCCCCTTGGAGACATGTCGGCTGGAGGACGATATATTGATTCTCGACGTAATTTGAGTGTTCCATCGTCATTAGGGGGCCGTGAACGTTACAATTTACTATTAGTTACGCGTCGGATACGTAAATCCAGACTCACAGGAGAACGACTACAAGGTGCCCGAGGCAGCAATAGACCCTTGGAGACAAGTCGGCTGGAGGCCGATGTATTGAATCTCGACGCAATTTGAGTGTTCCATCGTCATTAGGAGGCCCTGAGCGTTACAATTAACTATCAGTTTCGCGTCGGATTCGAAAATCTAGGCTCACAGGAGACGGACCATATGGTGCCCGAGGCAGCTATATCCCCTTGGAGACAAGTCGGCTGGAGGACGATGTATCGAATCTCGACGCAATTTGAGTGTTCCATCGTCATTAGGAGGCCCTGAACGTTACAATTAACTATCAGTTTCGCGTCGGATTCGAAAATCTAGACTCACAGGAGAACGCCCATAAGGTGCCCGAGGCAGCAATAGGGCCATGGAGACAAGTCGGCTGGAGGACGATGTATTGAATCGCGACGCAATTTGAGTGTTCCATCGTCATTAGGAGGCCCTGAACGTTACAATTAACTATCAGTTTCGCGTCCGATTCGAAAATCTAGACTCACAGGAGAACGCCCATAAGGCGCCCGACGCAGACAGGAGACAAGTTGGCTGGAGGACGATATATTGAATCTCGACGTAATTTGAGTGTTCAATCATCATTAGGAGGCCCTGAACGTTACAATTAAACTATCAGTTATGCGTCGGATACGTAAATCAAGACTCAAAGGAGAACGACCACAAGGTGCATGAGGCAGCAATAGACTCTTGGAGACAAGTCGGCTGGAGGCCGATGTATTGAATCTCGACGCAATTTTGAGTGTTCCATCGTCATTAGGAGGCCCTGAACGTTACAATTAACAATCAGTTTTGCGTCGGATTCGAAAATCTAGACTCACAGGAGACGGACCATATGGTGCTCGAGGCAGCAATATCCATTTGGAGACAAGTCGGCTGGAGGACGATGTATTGAATCTCGACGCCAATTGAGTAGTCCATCGTCATTAGGAGGCCCTGAACGTTTCAATTATCTATCAGTTTTGCGTCCGATTCGAAAATTTAGACTCACAGGAGAACGACCATTATTTGCCACAGGCAGCAATAGACCCATGGAGACATATCGGCTGAAGGACGATGTATTGAATCGCGACGCAATTTGAGTGTTCCATCGTCATTAGGGGGCCCTGAACATTACAATTAACCATCAGTTTGCGTCGGATTCGAAAACCTAGATTCACAGGAGAACGTCCAAAAGGTGCCCGAGGCAACAATAGACCCTTGGAAACAAGTCGGCTGGAGGACGATGTATTGAATCGCGACGCACTTTGAGTGTTCAAACGTCAATAGGTGGCCCTGAACGTTATAATTGACTCTCAGTTTTGCGTCGGGTTCGAAAATCTAGACTCAAAGGAGAACGACCATAAGGTGCCCGAGGCAGCAATATCCCCTTGGAGACAAGTCGGCTGGAGAACGATATATTGAATCTCAACGTAATTTTAGTGTTCCATCATCATTAGGAGGCCCTCAACGTTACAATTAACTATCAGTTTTGCGTCGGATTCGTAAATCAAGACTCGTATGAGAACGACCACAAGGGGCCCGAGGCAGCAATAGACCCTTGGAGACAAGTCGGCTGGAGGCCGATGTATTGAATCTCGACGCAATTTGAGTGTTCCATCGTCATTAGGAGGCTCTGAACGTTACAATTAACTATCAGTATTGCGTCTGATTCGAAAATCTAGACTCTCAGGAGAACGACCATAAGGTGCCCGAGGCAGCAATTGACCCTTGGAGACAAGTCGGCTGAAGGACGACGTATCGAATTTCAACACAATTTGAGTGTTCCATCGTCATTAGGAGGCCATGCATGTTACAATTAACTGTCAGTTTCGCGTCGGATTCGAAAATCTAGACTCACATGAGACGGACCATAAGGTGCCGGAGGCAGCAATATCCCCTTGGGGACAAGTCGGCTGGGGGACGAGGTATTGAATCTCGACGCAATTTTAGTGTTACATCGTCTTTAGGAAGCCCTGAACGTTACAGTTAACTACGAGTTATGCGTCGGATTCGAAAATCTAGACTCTCAGTAGTACGACCTAAAGGCGCCCGAGGCAACAATAGACCCTTGGAGACAGGTCGGCTGGAGGACGATGTATTGAATCTCGACGCAATTTGAGTGTTCCATCGTCTTTAGGAGGCCCTGAACGTTACAATTAACTATCAGTTTTGCGTCGGATTCGATAATCTAGACTCACAGGAGAACGACCATAAGGTGCCAGAGGCAGCAATAGACCCTTGGAGACAAGTCGGCTGGAGGACGATGTATTTAATATCGACGCAATTTGAGTGCTCCACCGTCATTAGGAGCCGTGAACGTTACAATTAACTATCAGTTTTGCGTCGGATTCGATAATCTAGACTCATAGGAGAACGACCAAAAGGTGCCCGAGGCAACAATAGACCCTTGGAAACAAGTCGGCTCGAGGACGATGTATTGAATCGCGACGCAATTTGAGTGTTCCATCGTCAATAGGAGGCCCTGAACGTTACAATTAACTATCAGTTTTGCGTCGGATTCGAAAATCTAGAGGCACAGCAGAACGCCCATAAGGTGCACGAGGCAGCAGTAGACCCTTGGAGACATGTCGGCTGGAGGACCATGTATTGAATCACGACGTAATTTGAGTGTTCCATCGTTATTAGGAGGCCGTGAACGTTACAATTAACCATCAGTTTTGCGTCGGATTCGATAATCTAGACTCACAGGAGAACGACCAAAAGGCGCCCGAGGCAACAATAGACCCTTGGAGACAAGTCGGCTGGTGGACGTTACATTGAATCGAGACGCAATTTGAGTGTTCAATCGTCATTAGGAGGCCCTGAACGTTACAATTAACTATCAGTTTTGCGTCTGATTCGAAAATCTAGACTCTCAGGAGAACGTCCATAAGGTGCCCGAGGGAGCAATAGACCCTTGGAGACAAGTCGTCTGAAGGACGATGTATTGAATTTCGACACAATTTGAGTGTTCCATCGTCATTAGGAAGCCATGAACGTTACAATTAACTATCAGTTTTGCGTCGTATTCGAAAATCTAGAGTCACAGGAGAACGACCATAAGGTGCCAGAGGCAGCAATAGACCTTTGGAGACAAGTCGGCTTGAGGACGATGTATTTAATCTCGACGCAATTTGAGTGTTCCATCGTCATTAGGAGCCCTGAAAGTTACAATTAACTATCAGTTTTGCGTCGGATTCGATAATCCAGACTCACAGGAAAACGATCAAAAGGTGCCGGAGGCAACATTAGACCCTTGGAAACAAGTCGGCTGGAGGACGATGTATTGAATCACGCCGCAATTTGAGTGTTCCATCGTCATTACGAGGCACTGAATGTTATAATTAACTCTCAGTTTTGCGCCGGGTTCGAAAATCTAGACTCACAGGAGAACGACCATAAGGTGCCCGAGGCAGCAATATCCCCTTTGAAACAAGTAGGCTGGAGAACGATATCTTGAATCTCGACGTTATTTGAGTGTTCCATCATCATTAGGAGGCCCTGAACGTTACAATTAACTATCAGTTATGCGTCTGATTCGTAAATCAAGACTCGTATGAGAACGACCACAAGGTGCCCGAGGCAGCAATAGACCCTTTGAGACAAGTCGGCTGGAGGCCGATGTATTGAATCTCGACGCAATTTGAGTAGCCCATCGTCATTAGGTGGCCCTGAACGTTACAATTAACTATCAATTTTGCGTCGGATTCGAAAATCTAGACTCACAGGAGAACGACCATTAGGTGCCACAGGCAGCAATAGACCTTTGGAGACATATCGGCTGGAGGACGATGTGTTGAATCGCGACGCAATTTGAGTGTTCCATCGTCATTAAGTGGCCCTGAACATTACAATTAACCATCAGTTTTGCGTCGGATTAGAAAATCTAGACTCACAGGAGACGGACCATAAGGTGCCCGAGGCAGCAATATCCCCTTGGAGACAAGTCGGCTGGAGGACGATGTATAGAATCTCGACGCAATTTGAGTGTTCCATCTTCATTAGGAGGCCCTGAACGTTACAATTAACTATCAGTTTTGCGTCGGACTCCATAATCTAGACTCACAGGAGAACGATCATAAGGTGCCAGAGGCAGCAATAGACCTTTGGAGACACGTCGGCTGGAGGACGATGTATTTAATCTCGACGCAATTTGAGTGTTCCATCGTCATTAGGAGCCGTGAACGTTACAATTAACTATCAGTTTTGCGTCGGATTCGATGATCTAGACTCACAGGAAAACGACCAAAAGGTGCCCGAGGCAACAATAGACCCTTGGAAACAAGTCGGCTGGAGGACGATGAATTGAATCGCGACGCAATTTGAGTGTTCCATTGTCAATAAGAGGCCCTGAACGTTACAATTCACTATCAGTTTTGCGTCGGATTCGGATATCTAGATTCACAGGAGTACGTCCATAAGGAGCCCGAGGCAGCAATAGACCCTTGGAAACAAGTCGGCTGGAGGACCATGTATTGAATCTCGACGTAATTTGAGTGTTAAATCGTTATTAGGAGGCCGCGATCGTTACAATTATCCATCAGTTTTGCGTCGGATTCAATAATCTAGACTCACAGGAGAACGACCAAAGAGCGCCCGAGGCAACAATAGACCCTTGGAGACAAGTCGGCTGGAGGACGTTAAATTGAATCGAGACGCAATTTGGGTGTTCCTTCATCATTAGGAGGCCCTGAACGTTACAATTAACTATCAGTTTCGCGTCGGATTCGAAAATCTAGACTCACAGGAGACGGACCATATGGTGCACGAGGCAGCAATATCCGCTTGGAGACAAGTCGGCTGGAGGACAATGTATTGATTCTCGATGCAATTTGAGTGTTCCATCGTCATTAGGATGTCCTGAACGTTACAATTAACTATCAGTTTTGCGTCTGATTCAAAAATCTAGACTCTCATGAGAACGACCATAAGGTGCCCGAGGCAGCAATAGACCCTTGGTGACACGTCGGCTGAAGGACGATGTATTGAATTTCGACACAATTTGAGTGTTCCATCGTCATTAGGAGGCCATGAACGTTACAATTAACTGTCAGTTTCGCGTCCGATTCGAAAATCTAGACTCACAGGAGTCGGACCATAAGGTGCCCGATGCAGCGATATCCCCTTGGAGACAAGTCGGCTAGGGGACGAGGTATTGAATCTCGACGCAATTTGAGTGTTCCATCGTCATTAGGAAGCCCTGAACGTTACAGTTAACTATCAGTTTTGCGTCGGATTCCATAATCTGGACTCACAACAGACGGACTGTATGGTGCCCGAGGTAGCGATATCCCCTTGAAGACAAGATGGCTGGTGGACGATGTATTGAATCTCGCCGCAATTTGAGTGTTCCATCGTCATTAGGAGGCCCTGAACGTTATAATTAACTCTCAGTTATGCGTCGGATTCGTAAATCAAGACTCGTAGGAGAACGACCACAAGGTGCCCGAGGCAGCAATAGACAATTGGATACAAGTCGGCTGAGGGCCGATGTATTGAATCTCGACGCAATTTGAGTGTTCCATCGTCATTAGGAGGCCTGAACGTTACAATTAACTATCAGTTTCGCGTCGGATTCGAAAATCTAGAATCACAGGAGAACGACCATTAGGTGCCACAGGCAGCTATAGACCCTTGGAGAGATATCGGCTGGAGGACGATGTATTGAATCGCGAAGCAATTTGAATGTTCCATCGTCATTAGGAGGCCCAGAACGTTGCAGTTTACTATCAGTTTCGCGTCGGATTCGAAAATCTAGACTCACAGGACACGGACCATATGGTGCCCGAGGAAGCAATATCCCCTTGGAGACAAGTCGGCTGGAGGACGATGTATTGAATCTCGACGTAATTTGAGTGTTCTATCATCATTAGGAGGCCCTGAACGTAGCAGTTAACTATCAGTTATGCGTCGGATTCGTAAATCAAGACTCGTAGGAGAACGACCACAAGGTGCCCGAGGCAGCAATAGACCCTTGGATACAAGTCGGCTGGAGGCCGATGTATTGAATCTCGACGCAATTTGAGTGTTCCATCGACATTAGGAGGCCCTGAACGTTACAATTAACTATCAGTTTCGCGTCGGATTCGAAAATCTAGACTCACAGGACACGGACCATATGGTGCCAGAGGCAGCAATATCCCCTTGGTGACAAGTCGGCTGGAGGACGATGTATTGAATCTCGACGCAATTTGAGTGATCCATCGTCATTTGGAGGCACTGAACGTTACAATTAACTATCAGTTTTGCGTCTGATTCGAAAATCTAGACTCACAAGAGAACGACAATAAGGTGCCCCAGGCAGCAATAGACCCTTGGAGACAAGCCGGCTGGAGGACGATGTATTGAATGTCGACGCAATTTGAGTGATCCATCGTCATTAGGAGGCCCTGGACGTTGCAATTAACTATCAGATTTTCGTCGGATTCTGTAATCTAGACTCACAGGAGAACGACCAAAAGGCGCCCGAGACAGCAATAGACCCTTGGAGACAAGTCGGCTGGAAAACGATGTATTGAATCGCGCCGGAATTTGAGTTTTCCATCGTCATTAGGAGGCCCTGAACGTTACAATTAAATATCAGTTTGCGTCGGATTCGATAATCTAGACTCACAGGAGGACTACGATAAGGTGCCCGAGGCAGCAATAGACCCTTGGGGACAAGTCGGCTGGAGGACGACGTATTGAATCGCGACGCAATTTGAGTGTTCCATCGTCATTAGGAGGCCCTGAACGTTACATATAACTATCAGAATAGCGTCGGATTCGAAAATCTAGACTCACAACAGACGGACTGTATGGTGCCAGAGGCAGTAATATCCCCTTGAAGACAAGTCGGCTGGTGGACGATGTATTGAATCTCGCCGCAATTTGAGTGTTCCATTATCATTAGGAGGCCCTGAACGTTGTAATTAACTGACAGTTATGCGTCGGATTCGTAAATCAAGACTCGTAGGAGATCGACCACAAGGTGCCCGAGGCAGCAATAGACCCTTGGATACAAGTCGGCTGGAGGCCGATGTATTGACTCTCGACGCAATTTGAGTGTTCCATCGTCATTAGGAGGCCCTGAACGTTACAATTAACTATCAGTTTCGCGTCGGATTCGAAAATCTAGACTCACAGGAGAACGACCATTAGGTGCCACAGGCAGCTATAGACCCTTGGAGAGATATCGGCTGGAGGACGATGTATTGAATCGCGACGCAATTTGAATGTTCCATCGTCATTAGGAGGCCCTGAACGTTACAATTAACTATCAGTTTTGCGTCGGATTCCATAATCTAGAGTCACAGGAGAACGACCATAAGGTGCCCGAGGCAGCAATAGACCCTTGGAGACAAGTCGGCTGGAGGACCATGTATTGAATCTCGACGTAATTTGAGTGTTTCATCGTTATTAGGAGGCCGTGAACGTTACAATTATCTATCAGTTTTGCGTCGGATTCGATAATCTAGACTCACACGAGAACGACCAAAAGGCGCCCGGGGCAACAATAGACCCTTGGAGACAAGGTCGGCTGGAGGACGTTACATTGAATCGAGACGCAATTTGAATGTTCCATCGTCATTAGGAGGCCCTGAACGTTACATTTAACTATCAGTTTCGCGTCGGATTCGAAAATTTAGACTCACAGGACACGGACCATATGGTGCCGGAGGAAGCAATATCCCCTTGGAAACAAGTCGGCTGGAGGACGATGTATTGAATCTCGACGCAAATTGAGTGTTCCAACGTCATTTGGAGGCCCTGAACGTTTTAATTAACTCTCAGTTTTGCGTCGGGTTTGAAAATCTAGACTCACAGGAGAACGACCATAAAGTGCCCGAGGCAGCAATATCCTCTTAGAGACAAGTCGGCTGGAGAACGATATATTGAATCTCGACGTAATTTGAGTGTTCCATCATCATTAGGAGCCCCTGAACGGTACAATTAACTATCAGTTATGCGTCGGATTCGCAAATCAAGACTCGTAGGAGAACGACCACAAGGTGCCCGAGGCAGCAATAGACCCTTGGATACAAGTCGGCTGGAGGCCGATGTATTGAATCTCGACGCAATTTGAGTGTTCCATCGACATTAGGAGGCCCTGAACGTTACAATTAACTATCAGTTATGCGTCGGATTCGTAAATCAAGACTCGTAGGAGAACGACCACAAGGTGCCCGAGGCAGCAATAGACCCTTGGATACAAGTCGGCTGGAGGCCGATGTATTGAATCTCGACGCAATTTGAGTGTTCCATCGTCATTAGGAGCCGTGAACGTTACAATTAACTATCAGTTTTGCGTCGGATTCGATAATCTAGACTCACAGGAAAACGACCAAAAGGTGCCCGAGGCAACAATAGACCCTTGGAAACAAGTCGGCTGGAGGACGATGTATAGAATTACGACTTAATTTGAGTGTTCCATCGTCATTAGGAGGCCCTGAATTTTACAATTAACTATCAGTTTGCGTCGGATTCGATAATCTAGACTCACAGGAGAAATACGATAAGGTGCCCGAGGCAGCAATATACCCTTGGGGACAAGTCGGCTGGAGGACGATGTATTGAATCGCGACGCTATTTGAGTGATCCATCGTCATTAGGAGGCCCTGAATGTTACATATAACAATCAGTATCGCGTCGGATTCGAAAATCTAGACTCACAACAGACGGACTGTATGGTGCCCGAGGCAGCAATATCCCCTTGAAGACAAGTCGGCTGGTGGACGATGTATTGAATCTCGCCGCAATTTGAGTGTTCCATCGTCATTAGGAGGCCCTGAACGTTGTAATTAACTCTCAGTTATGCGTCGGATTCGTAAATCAAGACTCGTAGGAGAACGACCACAAGGTGCCCGAGGCAGCAATAGACCTTTGGATACAAGTCGGCTGGAGGCCGATGTATTGAATCTCGACGCAATTTGAGTGTTCCATCGTCATTAGGAGGCCCTGAACGTTACAATTAACTATCAGTTTCGCGTCGGATTCGAAAATCTAGAATCACAGGAGAACGACCATTAGGTGCCACAGGCAGCTATAGACCCTTGGAGAGATATCGGCTGGAGGACGATGTACTGATTCGCGACGCAATTTGAATGTTCCATCGTCATTAGGAGGCCCTGAACGTTGCAATTTACTATCAGTTTCGCGTCGGATTCGAAAATCTAGACTCACAGGACACGGGCCATATGGTTCCCGAGGAAGCAATATCCCCTTGGAGACAAGTCGGCTGGAGGACGATTTATTGAATCTCGACGTAATTTGAGTGTTTCATCGTCATTAGGAGGCCCTGAACGTAACAATTAACTATCAGTTATGCGTCGGATTCGTAAATCAAGACTCGTAGGTGAACGACCACAAGGTGCCCGAGGCAGCAATAGACCCTTGGATACAAGTCGGCTGGAGGCCGATGTATTGAATCTCGACGCAATTTGAGTGTTCCATCGACATTAGGAGGCCCTGAACGTTACAATTAACTATCAGTTTCGCGTCGGATTCGAAAATCTAGACTCACAGGACACGGACCATATGGTGCCCGAGGCAGCAATATCCCCTTGGTGACAAGTCGGCTGGAGGACGATGTATTGAATCTCGACGCAATTTGAGTGTTCCATCGTCATTTGGAGGCCCTGAACGTTACAATTAACTATCAGTTTTGCGTCTGATTCGAAAATCTAGACTCACAAGAGAACGACAATAAGGTGCCCCAGGCAGCAATAGACCCTTGGAGACAAGCCGGCTGGAGGACGATGTATTGAATGTCGACGCAATTTGAGTGATCCATCGTCATTAGGAGGCCCTGAACGTTGCGATTAACTATCAGATTTTCGTCGTATTCTATAATCTAGACTCACAGGAGAACGACCAAAAGGCGCCCGAGACAGCAATAGACCCTTGGAGACAAGTCGGCTGGAGGACGATGTATTGAATCGCGCCGGAATTTGAGTTTTCCATCGTCATTAGGAGGCCCTGAACGTTACAATTAACTATCAGTTTGCGTCGGATTCGATAATCTAGACTCACAGGAGACCTACGATAAGGTGACCGAGGCAGCAATAGACCCTTGGGGACAAGTCGGCTGGAGGACGATGTATTGAATCGCGACGCAATTTGAGTGTTCCATCGTCATTAGGAGGCCCTGAACGTTACATATAACTATCAGTTTCGCGTCGGATTCGAAAATTTAGACTCACAGGACACGGACCATTTGGTGCCCGAGGAAGCAATACCCCTTGGACACAAGTCGGCTGGAGGACGATGTATTGAATCTCGACGCAAATTGAGTGTTCCAACGTCGTTTGGAGGCCCTGAACGTTTTAATTAACTCTCAGTTTTGCGTCGGGTCCGAAAATCTAGACTCACAGTAGAACGACCATAAAGTGCCCGAGGCAGCAATATCCTCTTAGAGACAAGTCGGCTGGAGAACGATATATTGAATCTCGACGTAATCGAGTGTTCCATCATCATTAGGAGGCCCTGAACGTTACAATTAACTGTCAGTTATGCGTCGGAATCGTAAATCAAGACTCGTAGGAGAACGACCACAAGTTGCCCGAGGCAGCAATAGACCCTTGGATACAAGTCGGCTGGAGGCCGATGTATTGAATCTCGACGCAATTTGAGTGTTCCATCGACATTAGGAGGCCCTGAACGTTACAATTAACTATCAGATATTCGTCGGATTCTATAATCTAGACTCACAGGAGAACGACCAAAAGGCGCCCAAGACAGCAATAGACCCTTGGAGACAAGTCGGCTGAATGACGATGTATTGAATTTCGACACAATTTGAGTGTTCTATCGTCATTAGGAGGCCATGAACGTTACAATTAACTGTCAGTTTCGCGTCGGATTCGAAAATCATGACTCACAGGTGACGGACCATAAGGTGCCCGAGGCAGCAATATCCCCTTTGAGACAAGTCGGCTGGTGGACGAGGTATTGAATCTCTACGCAATTTGAGTGTTCCATCGTCATTAGGAAGCCTTGAACGTTACAGGTAACTACGAGTTATGCGTCGGATTCGAAAATCTAGACTCATAGGAGTACGACCAAAAGGCGCCCGAGAAAACAATAGACCCTCGGAGACAAGTCGGATGGAGGACGATGTATTGTATCGCGACGCAATTTGAATGTTCCATCGTCAATAGGAGGCCCTGAACGTTACAATTAAGTATCAGTTTTGCGTGGGATTCCATAATCTAGACTCACAAGAGAACGATTATAAGTTGCCCGAGGCAACAATAGACCCTTGGAGACAAGTCGGCTGGAGGACGATGTATTGAATCTCGACGCAATTTGAGTGTTCCATCGTCATTAGGAGGCCCTGAACGTGACAATTAACTATCAGTTTATCTACGGATTCGAAAATATAGACTTACAGGAGAACGACCAGAAGGTGCCCGAGGCAGCAATATCCCCTAGGAGACAAGTCGGCTGGAGAACGATATATTGAATCTCGACGTAATTTGAGTGTTCCATCATCATTAGGAGACCCTGAGCGTTACAATTAACTATCAGATTTTCATCGGATTCTATAATCTAGACTCACAGGAGAACGACCAAAAGGCGCCCGAGACAGCAATAGACCCTTGGGGACAAGTCGGCTGGAGGACGATGTATTGAATCGCGACGGAATTTGAGTGTTTCATCGTCATTAGGAGGCCCTGAACGTTACAATTAAGTATCAGTTTTGCGTCGGATTCGAAAATCTAGCCTCACAGGAGAACGACCATTAGGTGCCACAGGCAGCAGTAGACCCTTGGAGACATATCGGCTTGGGGACGATGTATTGAATCGCGACGCAATTTAGTGTTCCATCGTCATTAGGCGGCCCTGAACATTACAATTAACCATCAGTTTTGCGTCGGATTCGAAAATCTAGACTCACAGGAGACGGAGCATAAGGTGCCCGAGGCAGCAACATCCCCTTGGAGACAAGTGGGCTGGAGGACGATGCATAGAATCTCGACGCAATTTGAGTGTTCCATCGTCATTAGGAGGCCCTGAACGTTACAATTAACTATCAGTTTTGCGTCGGATTCCATAATCTAGAGTCACAGCTGAACGACCATAAGGTGCCCAAGGCAGCAATAGACCCTTGCAGACAAGTCGGCTGGAGGACCATGTATTGAATCTCGACGTAATTTGAGTGTTCCATCGTTATTAGGAGGCCGTGAACGTTACAATTATCTATCAGTTTTCGTCGGATTCGATAATCTGGACTCACACGAGAACTACCAAAAGACGCCCGAGGCAACAATAGACCCTTGGAGACAAGTCGTCTAGAGGACGTTAAATTGAATCAAGACGCAATTTGAGTGTTCCATCGTCATTCGGAGGCCCTGAACGTTACAATTAACTATCAGTTTCGCGTCGGATTCGAGAATCTAGACTCACAGGACACGGACCACATGGTGCCCGAGGCAGCAATATCCCCTTGGAGACAAGTCAGCTGGAGGACGATGTATTGAATCTCGACGCAATTTGAGTGTTCCATCGTCATTTGGAGGCCCTCAACGTTACAATTAACTATCAGTTTTGCGTCAGATTCAAAAATCTAGACTCTCAGGAGAACGACCATAAGGTCCCCGAGGCAACAATAGGTCCTTGGAGACAAATCGGCTGAAGGACGATGTATTGAATTTCCACACAATTTGAGTGTTCCATCGTCATTAGGAGGCCATGAACGTTACAATTAACAATCAGTTTCGCGTCGGATTCGAAATCTTGACTCACAGGAGACGGACCATAAGGTGCCCGAGGCAGCAATATCCCCTTGGAGACAAGTCGGCTGGTGGACGAGGTATTGAATCTCGACGCAATTTGAGTGTTCCATCGTCATTAGGAAGCCGTGAACGTTACAGTTAACTACCAGTTATGCGTCGGATTCGAAAATCTAGACTCACAGACGTACGACCAAAAGGCGCCCGAGAAAACTGAAGACCCTTGGAGACAAGTCGGATGGAGGACGATGTATTGTATCGCGACGCAATTTGAATGTTCCATCGTCAATAGGAGGCCCCGAACGTTACAATTAAGTATCAGTTTTGCGTGGGATTAGATAATCTAGACTCACAAGAGAACGATTATAAGGTGCCCGAGGCAACAATAGACCCTTGGAGACAAGACGGCTGGAGGACGGTGTATTGAATCTCGACGCAATTTGAGTGTTCCATCGTCATTAGGAGGCCCTCAACGTGACAATTAACTATCAGTTTTGCTACGGATTCGAATATCTATACTCACAGGAGAACGACCATAAGGTGCCCGAGGCAGCAATAGACCCTTGGAGACAAGTCGGCTGAAGGACGATGTATTGAATCTCGACGCAATTTGAGTGTTCCATCGTCATTAGGAGGCACTGAACGTTTCAATAAACTATCAGTTTTTCGTCGTATTCGATAGTCCTCACCCACAGGAGAACGACCAAAAGGCGCCCGAGCAACAATAGACCCTTGGAGACAAGTCGGCTGGAGGACGATGTATTGAATCGCGACGGAATTTGAGTGTTCCATTGTCATTAGGAGGCCCTGCACGTTTCAATTAACTATCATTTTGCGTCGGATTCGGTAATCTAGACTCACAGGAGAACGACCATAAGGTGCCCGAGGCAGCAATAGACCCTTGGAGACAAGTTGGCTGGAGGACGATGTATTGAATCGCGACGCAATTTGAGTGTTCCATCGTCATTAGGAGGCCCTGAACGTTACAATTAACTAGCAGTATCGCGTCAGTTTCGAAAATCTAGACTCTCAGGAGACGGACCGTATGGTGCCCGAGGCAGCAATATCCCCCTGAAGACAAATCGGCTGGTGGACGATGGATTGAATTTCGCCGCAATTTGAGTGTTCCATCGTCATTAGGAGGCCCTGAACGTTACAATTAACTATCAGATTTGCGTCTGATTCCACAATCTAGACTCACAGGAGAACGATCATATGGTGCCCGAGGCAACAATAGACCCTTGGAGACAAGTCGGCTGAAGGACGATGTATTGAATCTCGACGCAGTTTGAGTGTTCCATCGTCATTAGTAGGCCCTGAACGTTACAATTAACTATCAGTTACGCGTCGGATACGAAAATCTAGACACATAGGAGACGGACCATATGGTGCCCGAGGCACCAATATCCCCTTGGAGACAAGTCGGCTTTAGGACGATGTATTGAATCTCGACGCAATTTGAGTGATCCATCGTCATTAGGAGGCCCTGAACGTTTCAATTAACTATCAGTTTTTCGTCGTATTCAATAATTCTCACCCACAGGAGAACGACCAAAAGGCGCCCGAACAACAATAGAGCCTTGGAGACAAGTCGGCTGGAGGACGATTTATTGAATCGCGACGGAATTTGAGTGTTCCATTGTCATTAGGAGGCCCTGCACGTTTCAATTAACTATAATTTTGCGTCGGATTCGATAATCTAGACTCACAGGAGAACGACCATAAGGTGCCCGAGGCAGCAATAGACCCTTGGAGACAAGTCGGCTGGAGGACGATGTATTGAATCGCGACGCAATTTGAGTGTTCCATCGTCATTAGGAGGCCCTGAACGTTACTATTAACTATCAGTATCGCGTCGGTTTCGAAAATCTAGACTCACAGGAGACGGACCGTATGGTGCCCGAGGCAGCAATATCCCCCTGAAGACAAATCGGCTGGTGGACGATGGATTGAATTTCGCCGCAATTTGAGTGTTCCATCGTCATTAGGAGGCCCTGAACGTTACAATTAACTATCAGATTTGCGTCTGATTCCACAATCTAGACTCACAGGAGAACGATCATAAGGTGCCCGAGGCAACAATAGACCCTTGGAGACAAGTCGGCTGGAGGACGATGTATTGAATCTCGACACAGTTTGAGTGTTCCATCGTCATTAGTAGGCCCTGAACGTTACAATTAACTATCAGTTTTGCGTCGGATTCGAAAATCTAGACTCACAGGAGTACGACCAAAAGGCGCCCGAGGCAACAATAGACCCTTGGAGACATATCGGCTGGAGGACGATATATTGAATCCCGACGCAATTTGAGTGTTCCATCGTCATTAGAAGGCCCTGAACATTACAATTAACCATCAGTTTTGCGTCGGATTCGAAAATCTAGACTCACAGGACACGGACCAATTGGGGCCCGAGGCAGCAATATCCCCTTGGAGACAAGTCGGCTGGAGGACGATGTATTGAATCTCGACGCAATTTGAGTGTTGCATCGTCATTTGGAGGCCCTCAAAGTTACAATTAAGTATCAGTTTTGCGTCTGATTCAAAAATCTAGACTCTCAGGAGAACGACCAAAAGGTACCAGAGGCAGCAATAGGCCCTTGGAGACAAGTCGGCTGAAGGACGATGTATTGAATTTCGACACAATTTGAGTGTTCCAACGTCATTAGGAGGCCATGAACGTTACAATTATCTGTCAGTTTCGCGTCGGATTCGAAAATCGTGACTCACAGGAGACGGACCATAAGGTGCCCGGGGCAGCAATATCCCCTTGGAGACAAGTCGGCTGGTGGACAAGGTATTGAATCTCGACGCAATTTGAGTGTTCCATCGTCATTAGGAAGCCTTGAACGTTACAGGTAACTACCAGTTATGCGTCGGATTCGAAAATCTAGACTCACAGGAGTACGACCAAAAGGCGCCCGAGAAAACAATAGACCCTTGGAGACAAGTAGGATGGAGGACGATGTATTGTATCGCGGCGCAATTTGAATGTTCCATCGGCTATTGGAGGCCCTGAACGTTACAATTAAGTATCAATTTTGCGTGGGATTCGATAATCTAGACTCACAAGAGAACGATTATAAGGTGCCCGAGGCAACAATAGACCCTTGGAGTCAAGTCGGCTGGAGGACGATGTATTGAATCTCGACGCAATTTGAGAGTTCCATCGTCATTAGAAGGCCCTGAACGTTACATTTAACTATCAGTTTTGCGTCGGATTCCATAATCTGGACTCACAGGAGAACGACCATAAGGTGCCAGAGCCAACAATAGACCCTTGGAGGCAAGTCGGCTGGAGGACGATGTATTTATCTCGACGCAGTTTGAGTGTTCCTTCGTAATTAGGAAATGTGAACGTTACAATTAACTATCAGTTTTGCGTCGGGTTTGAAAATCTAGACTCACAGGAGAACGATCATAAGGTGCCCGAGGCATCAATAGACCCTTGGAGACAAGTCGGCTGGAGGACGATGTATTGAATCTCGACGCAGTTTGAGTGATCCATCGTCATTAGGAGGCCCTGAACGTTTCAATTAACTATCAGTATCGCGTCGGATTCGATAATCTAGACTCACAGGAGAACGATCATAAGGTGCCCGAGGCAGCAATAGACCCTTGGAGACAAGTCGGCTGGAGGAAAATGTATTGAATCGCGACGCAATTTGAGTGTTCCATCGACATTAGGAGGCCCTGAACGTTACAATTAACTATCAGTTTTGCGTCGGATTCGAAAATCTAGACTCACAGGAGTACGACCAAAAGGCGCCCGAGGCAACAATAGACACTTGGAGACAAGTCGGCTGGAGGACGATGTATTGAATCGCGACGCAATTTGAATGTTCCATCGACATTAGGAGGCCCTGAACGTTACAACTAAGTATCAGTTTTGCGATGGATTCGATAATCTAGACTCATAGGAGAACGATCATAAGCGCCCGAGGCATCAATTGACCCTTGGAGATAGGTCGGCTGGAGGACGATGTATTGAATCTCGACGCAGTTTGAGTGTTCCATCGTCGTTAATAGGCCCTGAACGTTACAATTAACTATAAGTTTTGCGTCGGATTCGAAAATCTAGACTCACAGGAGAACGACAATAGGGTGCCCGAGGCAGCAATAGACCCTTGGAGACAAGTGGCTGAAGGACGATGTATTGAATCTCGATGCAATTTGAGTGTCCCATCGTCATTAGGAGGCCCTGAACGTTACATTTAACTATCAGTTTCGAGTCGGATACGAAAATCTAGACTCACAGGAGACGGAGCGTATGGTGCCCGAGGCAGCAATATCCCCCTTAAGACAAGTCGGCTGGTGGACGATGGATTGAATCTCGACGTAAATTGAGTGTTCCATCATCATTAGGAGGCCCTGAACGTTACAATTAACTATCAGTTATGCGTCGGATTCGTAAATCAAGACTCGTAGGAGAACGACCACAATGTGCCCGAGTCAGCAATAGACCCTTGGAGACAAGTCGGCTGGAGGACGATGTATTGAATCTCGACGCAATTTCAGTGTTCCATCGTCACTAGGAGGTCCTGAACGTTACAATTAACTATCAGATTTGCGTCTGATTCCATAATCTAGACTCACAGGAGAACGATCATAAGGTGCCCGAGGCATCGATAGACCCTTGGAGACAAGTCGGCTGGAGGACGATGTATTGAATCTCGACGCAGTTTGAGTGTTCCATCGTCATTAGTAGGCCCTGAACGTTACAATTAACTATCAGTTTTGCGTCGGATTCGAAAATCTAGACTCACAGGAGTACGACCAAAAGGCGCCCGAGGCAACAATAGACACTTGGAGACAAGTCGGCTGGAGGACGATGTATTGAATCGCGACGCAATTTGAATGTTCCATCGTCATTAGGAGGCCCTGAACGTTACAACTAAGTATCAGTTTTGCGTTGGATTCGATAATCTAGACTCAT
Organism: Schistocerca americana; assembly: GCF_021461395.2. Taxonomy (NCBI): domain Eukaryota; kingdom Metazoa; phylum Arthropoda; class Insecta; order Orthoptera; family Acrididae; genus Schistocerca; species Schistocerca americana. The sequence goes on along the minus strand of NC_060122.1, from coordinate 548,635 downwards.
AGGAGAACGATCATAAGTGCCCGAGGCATCAATTGACCCTTGGAGATAGGTCGGCTGGAGGACGATGTATTGAATCTCGACGCAGTTTGAGTGTTCCATCGTCATTAGGAGGCCCTGAACGTTACAATTAACTATAAGTTTTGCGTCGGATTCGAAAATCTACACTCACAGGAGAACGACCATAGGGTGCCCGAGGCAGCAATGGACCCTTGGAGACAAGTTGGCTGAAGGACGATGTATTGAATCTCGACGCAATTTGAGTGTCCCATCGTCATTAGGAGGTCCTGAACGTTACATTTAACTATCAGTTTCGAGTCGGATACGAAAATCTAGACTCACAGGAGACGGAGCGTATGGTGCCCGAGGCAGCAATATCCCCCTGAAGACAAGTCGGCTGGTGGACGATGGATTGAATCTCGACGTAAATTGAGAGTTCCATCATCATTAGGAGGCCCTGAACGTTACAATTAACTATCAGTTATGCGTCGGATTCGTAAATCAAGACTCGTAGGAGAACGACCACAAGGTGCCCGAGTCAGCAATAGACCCTTGGAGACAAGTCGGCTGGAGGACGATGTATTGAATCTCGACGCAATTTGAGTGATCCATCGTCATTAGGAGGCCCTGAACGTTTCAATTAACTATCAGTTTTTCTGTCGTATTCAATAATTCTCACCCACAGGAGAACGACCAAAAGGCGCCCGAACAACAATAGACCCTTGGAGACAAGTCGGCTGGAGGACGATTTATTGAATCGCGACGCAATTTGAGTGTTCCATCGTCATTAGGAGGCCCTGAACGTTACAATTAACTATCAGTATCGCGTCGGTTTCGAAAATCTAGACTCGCAGGAGACGGACCGTATGGTGCCCGAGGCAGCAATATCCCCCTGAAGACAAATCGGCTGGTGGACGATGGATTGAATTTCGCCGCAATTTGAGTGTTCCATCGTCATTAGGAGGCCCCTGAACGTTACAATTAACTATCAGATTTGCGTCTGATTCCACAATCTAGACTCACAGGAGAACGATCATAAGGTGCCCGAGGCAACAATAGACCCTTGGAGACAAGTCGGCTGGAGGACGATGTATTGAATCTCGACACAGTTTGAGTGTTCCATCGTCATTAGTAGGCCCTGAACGTTACAATTAACTATCAGTTTTGCGTCGGATTCGAAAATCTAGACTCACAGGAGTACGACCAAAAGGCGCCCGAGGCAACAATAGACCATTGGAGACATATCGGCTGGAGGACGATATATTGAATCCCGACGCAATTTGAGTGTTCCATCGTCATTAGAAGGCCCTGAACATTACAATTAACCATCAGTTTTGCGTCGGATTCGAAAATCTAGACTCACAGGACACGGACCAATTGGGGCCCGAGGCAGCAATATCCCCTTGGAGACAAGTCGGCTGGAGGACGATGTATTGAATCTCGACGCAATTTGAGTGTTGCATCGTCATTTGGAGGCCCTCAACGTTACAATTAAGTATCAGTTTTGCGTCTGATTCAAAAATCTAGACTCTCAGGAGAACGACCAAAAGGTACCCGAGGCAGCAATAGGCCCTTGGAGACAAGTCGGCTGAAGGACGATGTATTGAATTTCGACACAATTTGAGTGTTCCATCGTCATTAGGAGGCCATGAACGTTACAATTATCTGTCAGTTTCGCGTCGGATTCAAAAATCGTGACTCACAGGAGACGGACCATAAGGTGCCCGGGGCAGCAATATCCCCTTGGAGACAAGTCGGCTGGTGGACAAGGTATTGAATCTCGACGCAATTTGAGTGTTCCATCGTCATTAGGAAGCCTTGAACGTTACAGGTAACTACCAGTTATGCGTCGGATTCGAAAATCTAGACTCACAGGAGTACGACCAAAAGGCGCCCGAGAAAACAATAGACCCTTGGAGACAAGTCGGATGGAGGACGATGTATTGTATCGCGGCGCAATTTGAATGTTCCATCGGCTATTGGAGGCCCTGAACGTTACAATTAAGTATCAATTTTGCGTGGGATTCGATAATCTAGACTCACAAGAGAACGATTATAAGGTGCCCGAGGCAACAATAGACCCTTGGAGTCAAGTCGGCTGGAGGACGATGTATTGAATCTCGACGCAATTTGAGAGTTCCATCGTCATTAGAAGGCCCTGAACGTTACATTTAACTATCAGTTTTGCGTCGGATTCCATAATCTGGACTCACAGGAGAACGACCATAAGGTGCCAGAGCCAACAATAGACCCTTGGAGGCAAGTCGGCTGGAGGACGATGTATTTATCTCGACGCAGTTTGAGTGTTCCTTCGTAATTAGGAGATGTGAACGTTACAATTAACTATCAGTTTTGCGTCGGATTCGAAAATCTAGACTCACAGGAGAACGATCATAAGGTGCCCGAGGCATCAATAGACCCTTGGAGACAAGTCGGCTGGAGGACGATGTATTGAATCTCGACGCAGTTTGAGTGTTCCATCGTCATTAGGAGGCCCTGAACGTTACAATTAACTATCAGTTTTGCGTCGGATTCGAAAATCTAGACTCACAGGAGAACGACCATAAGGTGCCCGAGGCAGCAATAGACCCTTGGAGACAAGTCGGCTGGAGGACGATGTATTGAATCGCGATGCAATTTGAGTGTTCCATCGTCATTAGGAGGCCCTGAACGTTACAATTAACTATCAGTATCGCGTCGGTTTCGAAAATCTAGACTCACAGGAGACGGACCGTATGGTGCCCGAGGCATCAATATCCCCCTGAAGACAAATCGGCTGGTGGACGATGGATTGAATTTCGCCGCAATTTGAGTGTTCCATCGTCATTAGGAGGCCCTGAACGTTACAATTAACTATCAGATTTGCGTCTGATTCCATAATCTAGACTCACAGGAGAACGATCATAAGGTGCCCGAGGCATCAATAGACCCTTGGAGACAAGTCGGCTGGAGGACGATGTATTGAATCTCGACGCAGTTTGAGTGTTCCATCGTCATTAGTAGGCCCTGAACGTTACAATTAACTATCAGTTTTGCGTCGGATTCGAAAATCTAGACTCACAGGAGTACGACCAAAAGGCGCCCGAGGCAACAATAGACACTTGGAGACAAGTCGGCTGGAGGACGATGTATTGAATCGCGACGCAATTTGAATGTTCCATCGACATTAGGAGGCCCTGAACGTTACAACTAAGTATCAGTTTTGCGTTGGATTCGATAATCTAGACTCATAGGAGAACGATCATAAGTGCCCGAGGCATCAATTGACCCTTGGAGATAGGTCGGCTGGAGGACGATGTATTGAATCTCGACGCAGTTTGAGTGTTCCATCGTCATTAGGAGGCCCTGAACGTTACAATTAACTATAAGTTTTGCGTCGGATTCGAAAATCTAGACTCACAGGAGAACGACCATAGGGTGCCCGAGGCAGCAATAGACCCTTGGAGACAAGTGGCTGAAGGACGATGTATTGAATCTCGATGCAATTTGAGTGTCCCATCGTCATTAGGAGGCCCTGAACGTTACATTTAACTATCAGTTCCGAGTCGGATACGAAAATCTAGACTCACAGGAGACGGAGCGTATGGTGCCCGAGGCAGCAATATCCCCCTGAAGACAAGTCGGCTGGTGGACGATGGATTGAATCTCGACGTAAATTGAGTGTTCCATCATCATTAGGAGGCCCTGAACGTTACAATTAACTATCAGTTATGCGTCGGATTCGTAAATCAAGACTCGTAGGAGAACGACCACAATGTGCCCGAGTCAGCAATAGACCCTTGGAGACAAGTCGGCTGGAGGACGATGTATTGAATCTCGACGCATTTTCAGTGTTCCATCGTCACTAGGAGGTCCTGAACGTTACAATTAACTATCAGATTTGCGTCTGATTCCATAATGTAGACTCACAGGAAAACGATCATAAGGTGCCCGAGGCATCGATAGACCCTTGGAGACAAGTCGGCTGGAGGACGATGTATTGAATCTCGACGCAGTTTGAGTGTTCCATCGTCATTAGTAGGCCCTGAACGTTACAATTAACTATCAGTTTTGCGTCGGATTCGAAAATCTAGACTCACAGGAGTACGACCAAAACGCGCCCGAGGCAACAATAGACACTTGGAGACAAGTCGGCTGGAGGACGATGTATTGAATCGCGACGCAATTTGAATGTTCCATCGTCATTAGGAGGCCCTGAACGTTACAACTAAGTATCAGTTTTGCGTTGGATTCGATAATCTAGACTCATAGGAGAACGATCATAAGTGCCCGAGGCATCAATTGACCCTTGGAGATAGGTCGGCTGGAGGACGATGTATTGAATCTCGACGCAGTTTGAGTGTTCCATCGACATTAGGAGGCCCTGAACGTTACTATTAACTATCAGTGTCGCGTCGGTTTCGAAAATCTAGACTCACAGGACACGGACCGTATGGTGCCCGAGGCAGCAATATCCCCCTGAAGACAAATCGGCTGGTGGACGATGGATTGAATTTCGCCGGAATTTGAGTGTTCCATCGTCATTAGGAGGCCCTGAACGCTACAATTAACTATCAGATTTGCGTCTGATTCCATAATCTAGACTCACAGGAGAACGATCATAAGGTGCAGGAGGCATCAATAGACCCTTGGAGACAAGTCGGCTGAAGGACGATGTATTGAAACTCGACGCAGTTTGAGTGTTCCATCGTCATTAGTAGGCCCTGAACGTTACAATTAACTATCAGTTTTGCGTCGGATTCGAAAATCTAGACTCACAGGAGTACGACCAAAAGGCTCCCGAGGCAACAATAGACACTTGGAGACAAGTCGGCTGGAGGACGATGTATTGAATCGCGACGCAATTTGAGTGTTCCATCGTCATTAGGAGGCCCTGAACGTTACAATTAACTATAAGTTTTGCGTCGGATTCGAAAATCTAGACTCTCAGGAGAACGACCATAGGGTGCCCGAGGCAGCAATAGACCCTTGGAGACAAGTCGGCTGAAGGACGATGTATTGAATCTCGACGCAATTTGAGTGTCCCATCGTCATTAGGAGGCCCTGAACGTTACATTTAACTATCAGTTTCGAGTCGGATACGAAAATCTAGACTCACAGGAGACGGAGCGTATGGTGCCCGAGGCAGCAATATCCACCTGAAGACAAGTCGGCTGGTGGACGATGGATTGAATCTCGACGTAAATTGAGTGTTCCATCATCATTAGGAGGCCCTGAACTTTACAATTAACTATCAGTTATGCGTTGGACTCGGAAATCAAGACTCGTAGGAGAACGACCACAAGGTGCCCGAGTCAGCAATAGACCCTTGGAGACAAGTCGGCTGGAGGACGATGTATTGAATCTCGACGCAATTTCAGTGTTCCATCGTCACTAGGAGGTCCTGAACGTTACAATTAACTATCAGATTTGCGTCTGATTCCATAATCTAGACCCACAGGAGAACGACCATTAGGTGCCAGAGGCAGCAATAGACACTTGGAGACAAGTCGGCAGGAGGACGATGTATTTAATCTCGACGCAATTTGAGTGTTCCTTCGTCATTAGGAGCCGTGAACGCTGCAATTAACTATCAGTTTTGTGTCGGATTCGATAATCTAGACTCACAGGGGAACGACCAAAAGGCGCCCGAGGCAGCAATAGACCCTTGGAGACAAGTCGGCTGGAGGACCATGTATTGAATCTCGACGCAATTTGAGTGTTCCATCGTCATTAGGAGGCCGTGATCGTTACAATTATCTATCAGTTTTGCGTCGGAATCGATAATCTAGACTCACAAGAGAACGACCAAAAGCGCCCGAGGCAACAATAGACCCTTGGAAACATGTCGGCTGGAGGACGATGAATTGATTCGCGACGAAATTTGAGTGTTCCATCGACATTAGGAGGCACCGAACGTTACAATTAACTATCAGTTTCGCGTCGGATTCGAAAATCTAGACTCACAGGAGACGGACCATATGGTGCCCGAGGCAGCAATATCCCCTTGGAGACAAGTCGGCTGGAGGACGATGTATTGAATTTCGACGCAATTTGAGTGTTCCATCGTCATTAAGAGGCCCTGAACGTTACAATTAACTATGAGTTTTGCGCCTGATTCGAAAATCTAGACTCACAGGAGAACGACCATAAGGTGCCCGAGGCAGCAATAGACCCTTGGAGAGAAGTCGGCTGACGGACGATGTATTGAATTTCGACACAATTTGAGTGTTCCATCGTCATTAGGAGGCCATGAACGTCACAATTAACTATGAGTTTTGCGCCTGATTCGAAAATCTAGACTCACAGGAGAAGGACCATAAGGTCCCCGAGGCAGCTATATCCCCTTGGAGACAAGTCGTCTGGGGGACGAGGTAATGAATCTCGACGCAATTTGAGTTTTCCATCGTCATTAGGAATCCCTGAATGTTACAATTAACTACCAGTTATGCGTCGGATTCGAAAATCTAGACTCACAGGAGTACGACCAAATGGCGCCCGAGGAAACAATAGACCTTCGGAGACAAGTCGGCTGGAGGACGATGTATTGAATCGCGACGGAATTTGAGTGTTCCACCGTCATTATGAGGCCCTGGACGTTACAATTAACTATCATTTTGCGTCGGATTCGATAATCTAGACTCACAGGAGAACGACCATAGGGTGCCCGAGGCAGCAATAGACACTTGGGAACAAGTCGGCTGGAGGACGATGTATTGAATCGCGACGCAATTTGAGTGTTCCATCGTCATTAGGAGGCCCTGAACGTTACATATAACTATCAGTATCGCGTCGGATTCGAAAATCTAGACTCAAAAGAGACGGACCGTATGGTGCCCGAGGCAGCAATATCCCCTTGAAGACAAGTCGGTTGGTGGACGATGTATTGAATCTCGCCGCAATTTGAGTGTTCCTTCGTCATTAGAAGGCCCTGAACGTTATAATTAACTATCAGTTTTGCGTCGGGTTCGAAAATCTAGACTCACAGGAGAACGATCATAAGGTGCCCGAGGCAGCAATATCCCCTTGGAGACAAGTCGGCTGGAGGACGATATATTGAATCTCGATGTAAATTGAGTGTTCCATCATCATTAGGAGGCCCTGAACGTTACAATTAACTATCAGTTATGCGTCGGATTCGTAAATCAAGACTCGTAGGAGAACGACCACAAGGTGCCCTAGGCAGCAATAGACCCTTGGAGACAAGTCGGCTGGAGGATGATGTATTGAATCTCGACGCAGTTTGAGTGTTCCGTCGTCATTAGGAGGCCCTGAACGTTACAATCAACTATCAGTTTTGCGCTGGATTCGAAAATCTAGAGTCACAGGAGAACGACCATAAGGTGCACGAGGCAGCAATAGACCCTTGGAGACAAGTCGGCTGGAGGATGATGTATTGAATCTCGACGCAGTTTGAGTGTTCCGTCGTCATTAGGAGGCCCTGAACGTTTCAATTAACTATCAGTATCGCGTCGGATTCGATAATCTAGACTCACAGGAGAACGATCATAAGGTGCCCGAGGCAGCAATAGACCCTTGGAGACAAGTCGGCTGGAGGAAGATGTATTGAGTCGCGACGCAATTTGAGTGTTCCATCGACATTAGGAGGCCCTGAACGTTACAATTAACTATCAGTGTCGCGTCGGTTTCGAAAATCTAGACTCACAGGATAAGGACCGTATGGTGCCCGAGGCAGCAACATCCCCCTGAAGACAAATCGGCTTGTGGACGATGGATTGAACTTCGCCACAATTTGAGTGTTCCATCGTCATTAGGAGGCCCTGAACGTTACAATTAACTATCAGATTTGCGTCTGATTCCATAATCTAGACTCACAGGAGAACGATCATAAGGTGCCCGAGGCATCAATAGACACTTGGAGACAAGTCGGCTGGAGGACGATGTATTGAATCTCGACGCAGTTTGAGTGTTCCATCGTCATTAGTAGGCCCTGAACGTTACAATTAACTATCAGTTTTGCGTCGGATTCGAAAATCTAGACTCACAGGAGTACGACCAAAAGGCGCCCGAGGCAACAATAGACACTTGGAGACAAGTCGGCTGGAGGACGATGTATTGAATCGCGACGCAATTTGAATGTTCCATCGTCATTAGGAGGCCCTGAACGTTACAACTAAGTATCAGTTTTGCGTTGGATTCGATAATCTAGACTCATAGGAGAATGATCATAAGTGCCCGAGGCATCAATTGACCCTTGGAGATAGGTCGGCTGGAGGACGATGTATTGAATCTCGACGCAGTTTGAGTGTTCCATCGGCATTAGGAGGCCCTGAACGTTACAATTAACTATAAGTTTTGCGTCGGATTCGAAAATCTAGACTCACAGGAGAACGACCATAGGGTGCCCGAGGCAGCAATAGACCCTTGGAGACAAGTCGGCTGAATGACGATGTATTGAATCTCGACGCAATTTGAGTGTCTCATCGTCATTAGGAGGCCCTGAACGTTACATTTAACTATCAGTTTCGAGTCGGATACGAAAACCTAGACTCACAGGAGACGGAGCGTATGGTGCCCGAGGCAGCAATATCCCCCTGAAGACAAGTCGGCTGGTGGACGATGGATTGAATCTCGACGTAAATTGAGTGTTCCATCATCATTAGGAGGCCCTGAACGTTACAATTAACTATCAGTTATGCGTCGGATTCGTAAATCAAGACTCGTAGGAGAACGACCACAAGGTGCCCGAGTCAGCAATAGACCCTTGGAGACAAGTCGGCTGGAGGGCGATGTATTGAATCTCGACGCAATTTCAGTGTTCCATCGTCACTAGGAGGTCCTGAACGTTACAATTAACTATCAGATTTGCGTCTGATTCCATAATCTAGACTCACAGGAGAACGACCATAAGGTGCCAGAGGCAGCAATAGACACTTGGAGACAAGTCGGCAGGAGGACGATGTATTTAATCTCGACGCAATTTGAGTGTTCCATCGTCATTAGGAGCCGTGAACGCTGCAATTAACTATCAGTTTTGTGTCGGATTCGATAATCTAGACTCACAGGAGAACGACCAAAAGGCGCCCGAGGCAGCAATAGACCCTTGGAGACAAGTCGGCTGGAGGACCATGTATTGAATCTCGACGCAATTTGTGTGTTCCATCGTCATTAGAAGGCCGTGATCGTTACAATTATCTATCAGTTTTGCGTCGGAATCGATAATCTAGACTCACAAGAGAACGACCAAAAGCGCCCGAGGCAACTATAGACCCTTGGAAACATGTCGGCTGGAGGACGATGAATTGATTCGCGACGAAATTTGAGTGTTCCATCGACATTAGGAGGCACCGAACGTTACAATTAACTATCAGTTTCGCGTCGGATTCGAAAATCTAGACTCACAGGAGACTTACCATATGGTGCCCGAGGCAGCAATATCCCCTTGGAGACAAGTCGGCTGGAGGACGATGTATTGAATCGCGACGCAATTTGAGTTTTCCATCGACATTAGGAATCCCTGAACGTTACAATTAACTACCAGTTATGCGTCGGATTCGAAAATCTAGACTCACAGGAGTACGACCAAATGGCGCCCGAGGAAACAATAGACCTTCGGAGACAAGTCGGCTGGAGGACGATGTATTGAATCGCGACGGAATTTGAGTGTTCCACCGTCATTATGAGGCCCTGGATGTTACAATTAACTATCATTTTGCGTCGGATTCGATAATCTAGACTCACAGGAGAACGACCATAGGGTGCCCGAGGCAGCAATAGACACTTGGGGACAAGTCGGCTGGAGGACGATGTATTGAATCGCGACGCAATTTGAGTGTTCCATCGTCATTAGGAGGCCCTGAACGTTACATATAACTATCAGTATCGCGTCGGATTCGAAAATCTAGACTCAAAAGAGACGGACCGTATGGTGCCCGAGGCAGCAATATCCCCTTGAAGACAAGTCGGCTGGTGGACGATGTATTGAATCTCGCCGCAATTTGAGTGTTCCTTCGTCATTAGGAGGACCTGAACGTTACAATTAACTATCAGATTTGCGTCTGATTCCATAATCTAGACTCACAGGAAAACGACCACAACGTGCCAGAGGCAGCAATAGACCCTTGGAGACAAGTCGGCTGGAGGACGATGTATTTAATCTCGACGCAATTTGAGTGTTCCATCGTCATTGGAGCCGTGAACGTTACAATTAACTATCAGTTTTGCGTCGGATTCAATAATCTAGACTCACAGGAGACGGACCATATGGTGCCCGAGTCAGCAATATCCCCTTGGAGACAAGTCGGCTGGAGGACGATGTATTGAATCTCGACGCAATTTGAGTGTTCCATCGTCATTAAGAGGCCCTGTACCTTACAATTAACTATCAGTTTTGCGTCTGATTCGAAAATCTAGTTTCACAGGAGAACGACCATAAGGTGCCCGAGGCAGCAATAGACCCTTGGAGACAAGTCGGCTGACGGACGATGAATTGAATGTCGACACAATTTGAGTGTTCCATCGTCATTAGGAGGCCATGAACTATACAATTAAGTATCAGTTTTGCGTCGGATTCGATAATCTAGACTCACAGGAGAACGACCATAAGGTGCCCGAGGCAACAATAGACCCTTGGAGACAAGTCGGCTGGAGGACAATGTATTGAATCTCGACGCAATTTGAGTGTTCCATCGTCATTAGGAGGCCTTGAACGTTACAATTAACAATCAGTTTTGCGACGGATTCGAAAATCTTGACTCACAGAAGAGCGACCATAAGGTGCCCGAGGCAGCAATAGACCCTTGGAGACAAGTCGACTGAAGACGATGTATTGAATCTCGACGCAATTTGAGTGTTCCATCGTCATTAGAAGGCACTGAACGTTACATTTAACTATCAGTTTTGCGTCGGATTCCATAATCCGGACTCACAGGAGAACGACCATTAGGTGCCAGAGGCAGCAATAGACCCTCGGAGACAAGTCGGCTGGAGGACGATGTATTTATCTCGACGCAATTTGAGTGTTCCATCGTCATTAGGAGCTGTGAACGTTACAATTAACTATCAGTTTTGCGTCGGATTCGATAATCTAGACTCACAGGAGAACGACCAAAAGGCGTCCGAGGCAACAATAGACCCTTGGAAACCATTCGGCTAGAGGACTATATATTGAATCGCGACGCATTTTTAGTGTTCCATCGTCAATAGGAGGCCCAGAACGTTACAATTAACTATCAGTTTCGCGTCGGATTCGAAAAATAGAGTCGCAGGAGAACGACCATAAGGTGCCCGAGGCAGTAATAGACCCTTGGAGACAAGTCGGCTGAAGGACGATGTATTGAATTTCGACACAATATGAGTGTTCCATCGTCATTAGGAGGCCATGAACGTTTCAATTAACTACCAGTTGCGCGTCGGATTCGAAAATCTAGACTCACAGGAGACGGACCAGAAGGTGCCCGAGGCAGCAATATCCCCTTGGAGACAAGTCGGCTGGGGGACGATGTATTGAATCGCGACGGAATTCGAGTGTTCCATCGTCATTAGGAGGCTCTACCGCGGGCACCCTATTATCGTTCTCCTGTGAGTTTTCGAATCCGACGGGAAACTGACGGTTAATCGTAACTTTCAGAGCCTCTTAATGACGATGAAACACACAAATTGCGTCGCGATTCAATACATCGCCCTCCAGCCGACTTGTCCCCAAGGGTCTGTTGCTACCTCTGGCACATTATGGTCGTTCTCCTGTGAGTCTAATGTTTGGAATCCGACGGAAACTGACAGTTAATTGTAACGTTCAGAATCTCGTAATGAGCATGGAACACACACTGCTAACGACGATGGTAAATTTAGTCGAGATTCAATACATCGTCCTCCAGCCGACTTGTCTCAAAGGGTTTAAGGCTGCCTCGGGCACCTTATGGTCGTTCTCCTGTGGGTTTACATTTTCGAATCCGACCAAAACTGACATAGAATTCTAACGTCCCGACCCTGCTAACGCCGATGATACATTCAAGTTTGGTCGGGATTCAATACATCGTCCTCCAGCGGACTTGTCTCCAAGGGTCTATTGCTGCCTCGGGCAACTTATGGAAGTTCTACTGTGAGTCTACGTTTTCGAATCCGACGCAAAAGTGTCATTGAATTCTAAGGTTCCGACCCTGCTATCTACGATGATACATTCAAGTTTGGTCGTCCTCCAGCCGACTTCTCTCCAGGGTTGTATTGCTGCCACGGGCAACTTATGGTCGTTCTCCTGAGAGTCTAGATTTTCGAATCCGACGCAAAACTGACATTCAATTATAGCATTCCGACCCTGCTAAAGACGATGGTAACCTCATGTTTGGTCGAGATTCAATAAATCGTCCAGCAGCCGATTTGTCTCCATGGGTCTACTTCTGCCTCGGGCACCGTATTGACGTTCTACTGTGAGTCTACATTTCCATTGGAGACTAGCCGGCTGGAGGACGATGTATTGAATCTCGACCAAACTTGAATGTATCATCGGCGTTAGCAGGGTCAGAACGTTAGAATTCTATGTCAGTTTTGGTCGGATTCGAAAATGTAGACTCACAGGAGAACGACCATAAGGTGACCGAGGCAGCAGTAGACCCTTGGAGAGACGTCGGCTGTAGGACGACTTATTGAATCTCGACCATACATGAGTGTACCATCGTCTTTAGCAGGTTGGGAACGTTTAATAGAATGTCAGTTTTGCGTCGGATCCGAAAACGTAGATTAACAGGAGAACGAACATAATGTGTCCGAGGCGGCAATAGACCCTTGGACACAAGCCGGCTGGAGGACGATGCGTTGAATCTCGACCAAATTTGAATATACCATCGTCGTTAGCAGGGTCGGAACGTTAGAATTAAATGTCAGTTTTGCATCCGATTCGAAAATCTAGACTCACAGAAGAACGACCAGTAAGTGCCCGAGGCAGCAATAGACCCTAAGAGACAAGTCGGCTGGAGGATGATGTATTGAATCTCGACCAAATTTGAATGTATCATCATCGTTAGCAGGGTCGGAAAGTTAGAATTCAATGTCACTGTTGCGTCGGATTCGAAAATCTAGACTCACAGAAGAACGACAATAAGGTGCCCGAGGCAGCAATAAACCCCTGGAGACAAGTCGGCTGGAGGACGATGTATTGAATCCCGAAAAAACTTGAATGTAGTATGGTCGTTAGCAGGGTCGGAACATTGGAATTCAATGTCCGTTTTGCGTCGGATTCGGAAATCTAGCCTAACAGGAGAGCGACCATAAGGTTTCCGAGGCAGCTGTAGACACTATGAGACACGTCAGCTGGAGGACGATGTACAGAATCTCGACCAAACTTGGGTGTACCATCGTATTTAGCAGCTTCGGAACGTTATAAGTAAATGTCAGTTTTTCGTCGGATTCGAAAATGTAGACTCACAGGAGAACGGCCATAAGGTGAGCGAGGCTGCAATTGACCCTTGGACACAAGTCGGCTGGAGGACGATGTATTGAATCTCGCCCAAACATGTGTGTACCATCGTCTTTAGCAGGGTCGGAAAGTTATAATTCAATGTCAGTTTCGCGTCGGATTCGAAAACCTAGACTCACAAGAGAATGACCATAAGGTTCCCGAGGCAGCAATAGACCCTTGGACCCAAGTCGGCTGGAGGACGGTATACTGAATCTCGACCAAATTTGAATGTACCATCGCGGTTAGCAGGGTCGGAACGTTAGAATTAAATGTCAGTTTTTCCTCCGATTCGAAAATCTAGACTCACAGAAGAACGACCATAAGGTGCCCGAGGCAGCATGAGACCATTAGAGACAAGTAAGCTGGAGGATGGTGTATTGAATCTTGACCATACTTGAATAAACCATCGTCGCTAGCAGGGTCGGAAAGTTAGAATTAAATGTCAGTTTTGCGTCCGATTCGAAAATCTAGGATCGCAGGAGAACGAATATAAGGTGCCCGAGGCAGAACTAAACCGTAGGAGACAAATCGGCTGGAGGACGATGTATTGAATCTCGACCAAAATTGAATGTACCATCGTCGTTAGCAGGGTCAGAACTTTAGAATTAAATGTCAGTTTTGCGTCGGATTTGAAAACCTAGATTCACAAGAGAACGACCAAAGGTGCCCGAGGCAGCAATATACCCTATGAGACAAGTCGGCTGGAGGACCATGTATTGAATCTCGACCAAACTTCAACGTATCATCGTCGTTAGCAGGGTCGGAACGTTAGAGTTCAATGTGTTTTGCGTCGGATTCGAAAATCTAGACTCAGAGGAGAACGTCCCATATGGTGGCCGTGGCAGCAATAGCACCTTGACACAAGTTGGCTGGAGGACGATGTATTTAATCTCGACCAAATTTGTGCCTACCATCGTCGTTAGCAGCGTCGGAACGTTAGAATTAAATGTTAGTTTTGCGTCGGATTCGAAAATGTGGACTGGGAAACCGCCATAAGGTGCCCGAGGCAGCAATAGACCCCTTGGAGACAAAACGGAAGGAGGACGATGTATTGAATCTCGACCAAACTTGAATGTACCAGCGTCGTTAGCAGGGTCAGAACGTTAGAATTAAATGTCAGTTTTGCGTCCGATTCGAAAATCTAGACTCACATGAGAACGACCATAAGGTGCCCACTGCAGCCTTAAGCCCTTGGAGGCAAGTCGGCTGGAGGACGATGTATTGAATCTCGACCAAACTTGAATAAACCATCGTCGTTAGCAGGGTCGGAACGTTAGAATTAAATGTCGGTTTTCCGTCCGATTCGAAAAAGTAGCGTCACAGGAGAAAGACCATAAGGTGCCCGAGGCAGCGTCAAACCCTTGCAGAAAAGTCGGCTGGAGGACGATGTATTGATCCTCGACCAAAGTTGAATGTATCATCGTCGTTAGCAGGGTCGGAACTTTAGAATTAAATGTCAGTTTTTCGTCCGATTCAAAAATCTAGACTCACAGAAGAACGACCGTTAGTGCCCGAGGCAGCAATAGACCCTATGAGACAAGTCGCCTGGAGGACGAAGTATTGAATCTCTACCAAAGTTGAATGTACCATCGTCTTTAGCAGGGTCGGAACGTTACAATTAAATGTCAGTTTCGACCAAACGTGGGTGTACCATAGTATTTAGCAGCTTCGGAACGTTATAATTAAATGTCAGTTTTGCGTCGGATTCGAAAATCTAGACTCGCAGGTGAACGGCCATAAGGTGAACAAGGCTGCATTAGATCCTTGGACACAAGTCGGCTGGAGGACGATGTATTGAATCTCGATCAAACTTGTGTCTACCATCGTTGTTAGCAGCGGCGGAACGTTAAAAAAGAATGTCTGTTTTGCGTCGGATTCGAAAAGGAGACTCACAGGAAGACGAACATAAGGTGCCCGAGGCAGTTATAGACCTTTGGAGACAAGCCGCCTGAAGGACGATGTATTGAATCTCGACCAAACTTGAATGTATCATCGGCGTTAGCAGGGTCGGAACTTTAGAATTCTATGTACGTTTTGGTCGGAGAACGACCATAAGGTGCCCGAGGCAGCAATAGACCATTGGAGACAAGTCGATTGTAGGACGATTTATTGAATCTCGACCAAACTTGAGTGTACCACCGTCTTTGGCAGGGCCGGAACGTTATACGTATTTGAAGGTCAGTTTTGCGTCCGATTCGATAGTCTAGAGTCACAGGTGAGTGACCATAAGGTGCCGGAGGCAGCCTTAAACGCTTGGAGACAACTCGGCTGGAGGACCATGGATTGAATCTCGACCAAACTTCAATGTATCATCGTCGTTAGCAGGGTCGGAGCGTTAGATTTCAATGTGTTTTGCGTCGGATTCGAAAATCTAGACTCACAGGAGAACGACCATAAGGTGACCGACGCAGCAATAGCCTCATGACACAAGTCGGCTGGAGGACGATGTATTAAATCTCGACCAAATTTGTGTCCACCATCGTCGTTAGCAGCGTCGGAACGTTAGAAATAAATGTCAGTTTTGCGTCGGATTCGAAACGGAGACTCACAGGAGAACGAGCATAAGGTGCCCGAAGCAGCAATAGACCCTTGGAGACAAGTCTGCCGGAAGCCGATGTATTGAAGCTCGACACAATTTGTGTGTTCCATCGTCATTACGTGGCTCTGAACGTTACAATTAACTGTCAGTTTTACGTCGGATTCGAAAAGGAGACTCACACGAGAAATACCATAAGGAGCCCGAGGCAGCAATAGACCCTTGGTGACTAGGCGGCTGGAGGACGATGTATTGAATCTCGACCAAACTTAAATGTATCATCGACGTTAGCAGGGTCGGAAGGTTAGAATTCTATGTGAGTTTTGATCGGCTTCGAAAATGTAGACTCACAGGAGAGCGACCATAAGGTGCCCGAGGCAGCAATAGAACCTCGGAGACAAGTCGGCTGGAGGACGATGTATTGATTCTCGACCAAATTTGAATCTACCTTCGTCGTTAGCAGGGTCGGAATGTTAGAATTAAATTTCAATTTTTCGTCCGATTCCAAAATCTAGACTCACAGAAGAACTTCCATAAGGTGCCCGAGGCAGCAATAGACCCTATGAGACATGACAGCTGGAGGACGATGTATTGAATCTCGACCATACTTAAATGTATCATCGTCGTTAGCAGGGTCGGAACGTTGGGATTCAATGTGAGTTTTGATCGGCTTCGAAAATCTAGACTCACTGGAGAACGACCATAAAGTGCCCGAGGCAGCAATAGACCCTCGGAGACAAGTCGGCTGGAGGGCGACGTATTGGATCTCCACCAAACTTGAATGTACCATCAACGATAGCAGGGTCGGAACGTTAGAATTAAATGTCAGATTTGCTCCGATTCGATAATTTAGAGTCACAGGAGAACGACCATAAGGTGCCCGAGGCAGCCTTAAACCCTTGGAGACAAGTCGGCTGGAGGACGATGTATCGAATCTCGATTAAACTTGAATTTCCCACTGTCGTTAGCAGGGTCGGAACGTTAGAATTAAATGTCAGTTTTTCGTCCGATTCGAAAATCTAGACTCACAGAAGATCGTCCATAAGGTGCCCGAGGCAGCAATAGACCCTATGAGACAAGACGGCTGGAGGACGATGTATTGAATCTCGACCATACCTGAATCTATCATCGTCGTTAGCAGCTTCGGAACGTTAGGATTCAATGTGAGTTTTGCGTCGGATTCGAGAATGTAGACTCACACAAGAACGAACATAAGGTCACTGAGGCAGCAATAGCCCCATGCACACAAGTCGGCTGGAGTACGATGTATTGAATCTCGACCAAACTTGTGTCTACCATCGTCGTCAGCAGCGTCGGAACATTAGAATTAAATGTAAGTTTTGCGTCGGATTCGAAAATGTACACTCATGTTTGGTCGAGATTCAATAAATCGTCCTGCAGCTGACTTGTCTACAAAGGGTCTACTGCTGCCTCAGGCACCTTACGGTCGTTCTCCTGTGAGTCTAGGTTTTCGAATCCGTCGTAAACTGTTATTCAATTATAACGTACCGACCAGGCTATAGGCGATGGTACACTCATGTTTGGTCGAGATTCAATAAATCGTCCTACACCCGACTTGTCTCCAAAGGTCTATTGCTACTTCGGGCACCTTATGGTCGTTCTCCTGTTAGTCTAAATTTTCGAATCCGACGCAAAACTTGTAGTTAATTGTTACGTTCATGGCCTCCTAATGACGATGGAACACTCAAATTGCGTCGAGATTCAATACATTGTCCTCATGCCGTCTTGTCTCAAAGGGGATATTGCTGCCTCGGGCACCATGTGGTCCGTCTCCTGTGAGTCTAGGTTTTCGAATTCGACGCAAAACTGTTATTTAATTATAAAGTTCCGACCCTGTTAAAGACGATAGTACACTCATGTTTGGTCGAGATTCAATAAATCGTCCTCCAGCCGACTTGTCTCCAAGGGTTTAACGCTACCTCGGGCAATTTATGGTCGTTCTCCTGTGAGTCTAGATTTTCGAATCGGACGCAAAACTGACATTTAATTCTAACGTTTCGACCCTGCTAACGACGATGGTAAATTCAAGTTTAATCGAGATTCAATACATCGTCCTCCAGCCGACTTGTCTCATAGGGTCTATTGCTGCCTCGGGCACCTTATGGTGGTTCTCCTGTGAGTTTACATTTTCGAATCCGACGCAAAACTGACTTTGAATTCAAAAGTTCCGAGAAATGCTAACGACGATGATACATTCAAGATTGTTCGAGATTCAATAAAACGTCCTCCAGCCGACTTGTCTCCAAGGGCCTTTTCCTGGCTCGGGCAGCTTATAATTGTTCTCCTGTGGGTCTAGGTTTTCGAATCCGACGCAAAACTGTTATTTAATTATAACGTTATGACCCTGCTAAAGACTATAGTACACTCATGTTTGGTCGAGATTGAATAAATCGTCCTTCAGCCGACTTGTCTGCAAGGGTTTGACGCTGCCTCGGGCACCATATGGTCGTTCTCCTGTGAGTCTACATTTTCGAATCGGACGGAAAACCGACATTTAATTCTAACGTTCCGACTCTGCTAACGACGATGGTACATTCAAGTTTGGTCGAGATTCAATACATCGTCCTGCATCCGACTTGTCTTCAAGGGTCTACGTGTGCCTCGTGCACCTTACGGTCGTTCTCCTGAGAGTCTAGATTTTCTATTCCGACGCAAAACTGACATTAAATTCTAACGTTCGGACCCATCTTACGACGATGGTGCATTCAATTTTGGTCGAGATTCAATACATCGTCCTCCAGCCGACTTCTCTCATAGGGTCTATTGCTGCCTCAGGCACTTTATGGTCGTTCTCCTGTTAGTCTAGATTTTCGAATCCTACGCAAAACTGACATTGAATTAGGACGTTCCGACCCTGCTAACGACGATACTATATTCAAGTTTGGTGGAAATTCAATACATCGTCCTCCAGCCGACTTGCATCCAAGGGTTTGAGGCAGTCTCGGGCAGCATATTGTCGTTCTCCTGTGAGTCCAGATTTTCGAATCATACGCAAAACTGACATATAATTCTAACGTTCAAACACTGCTAACGACGAGGGTCGTCACAAGTTTGGTCGAGATTCAACACATCGTCCTCCAGCCGACTTGTGTCGAAGGGGCTATTGCTGCCTCGGTCACCTTACGGTCGTTCTCCTGGGAGTCTAGATTTTCGAATCCGACCCAAAACTGACATAGATTCGTAACCTTCCGACCCTGCTAACGACGATGATACATTCAAGTTTGGTCGAGATTAAATACATCGTACTCCAGCCGTCTTGTCTCTTAGGGTCTATTGCTGCCTCGGACACCTTATGGACATTCTTGTGTGAGTCTAGAATTTCGAATCGGACGAAAAACTGACATTTAATTCTAACGTTTCGACCCTGCTAACGACGATGGTAAATTCAAGTTTAATCGAGATTCAATACATCGTCCTCCAGCCGACTTGTCTCATAGGGTATCGCTGGCTCGGGCACCTTATGGTCGTTCTGCTGTGGGTCTAGGTTTTCGAATCCGACGCAAAAGTGTTATTTAATTATAACGTTCCGACCCTGCTAAAGACGATAGTACACTCATGTTTAGTCGAGATTCAGTAAATCGTCTTCCAGCCGACTTGGCTGCAAGGGTTTGACGCTGCCTCGGGCACCATATGGTCGTTCTCCTGTGAGTCTACATTTTCGAATCGGACGGAAAACCGACATTTAATTCTAACGTTCCGACTCTGCTAAAAACGATGGTACACTCATGTTTGGTCGAGATTCAATAAATCGTCCTCCAGTCGACTTGTCTCCAAAGGTCTATTGCTACCTCGGGCACCTTATGGTCGTTCTCCTGTTAGTCTAAATTTTCGAATCCGACGCAAAACTTGTAGTTAATTGTAACGTTCATGGCCTCCTAATGACGATGGAGCACTCAAATTGCGTCGAGATTCAATACATTGTCCTCACGCCGTCTTGTCTCAAAGGGGATATTGCTGCCTCGGGCACCATGTGGTCCGTCTCCTGTGAGTCTAGATTTTCGAATCCGACGCAAAACTGTTATTTAATTATAACGTTCCGACCCTGTTAAAGACGATAGTACACTCATGTTTGGTCGAGATTCAATACATCGTCCTCCAGCCGACTTGTATCCAAGGGTTTAAGGATGCCTCGGGCATCTTATGGTCGTTCTCCTGTTAGTCTAGATTTTCGAATCCGACGCAAAACTGACATTTAATTCTAACGTTCTGACCCTCCTAACGACCATAGTACATTCAAGTTTGATCGAGATTCAATACATTGTACTCCAGCCGACTTATCTACAGAGGTCTATTGCTGCCTCGGGCACCTTACAGTCGTTCTCCTGTGAGTCTAGATTATCGAATCTGACGCAAAACTGACTCAGAATTCATAAGTTCCCACAATGTTAACGACGATGATACATTCAAGTTTGGTCGAGATTCAATACATCGTCCTCCAGCCGACTTGCACACAAGGGTTTAAGGCAGTCTCGGGCAGCATATTGTCGTTCTCCTGTGAGTCCAGATTTTCGAATCGTACGCAAAACTGACATTTAATTCTAACGTTCAAACACTGCTAACGACGATGGTAGTCACAAGTTTGGTCGAGATTCAATACATCGTCCTCCAGCCGACTTGTGTCGAAGGGGGTATTGCTGCCTCGGTCACCTTATGGTCGTTCTCCTGGGAGTCTAGATTTTCGAATCCGACCCAAAACTGACATAGAATGGTAACCTTCTGACCCTGCTAACGACGATGATACATTCAAGTTTGGTCAAGATTAAATACATCGTCCTCCATCCGTCTTGTCTCTTAGGGTCTATTGCTGCCTCGGACACCTTATGGATATTCTTCTTTGAGTCTAGAATTTCGAATCGGACGAAAAACTGACATTTAATTCTAACGTTTCGACCCTGCTAACGACGATGGTAAATTCAAGTTTAATGGAAATTCAATACATCGTCCTCCAGCCGACTTGTCTCATAGGGTCTATTGCTGCCTCGGGCACCTTATGGTCGTTCCCCTGTGAGTTTACTTTTTCGAATCCGACGCAAAACTGACTTTGAATTCAAAAGTTCCGAGAAATGCTAACGACGATGATACATTCAAGTTTGGTCGAGATTCAATAAATCGTCCTACACCCGACTTTTCTCCAAAGGTCTATTGCTACCTCGGGCACCTTATTGTCGTTCTCCTGTGAGTTTACATTTTCGAATCCGACGCAAAAGTGACTTTAAATTCAAAAGTCCAAGAAATGCTAACGACGATGATACATTCAAGTTTGTTCGAGATTCAATAAAACGTCCTCCAGCCTACTTGTCTCCAAGGGTCTTTTGCTGGCTCGGACACCTTATGGTCGTTCTCCTGTGGGTCTAGGTTTTCGAATCCGACGCAAAACTAGTATTTAATTATAACGTTCCGGCCCTGCTAAAGACGATAGTACACTCATGTTTGGTCGAGATTCAGTAAATCGTCCTCCAGCCGACTTGTCTGCAAGGGTTTGACGCTGCCTCGGGCACCTTATGGTCGTTCCCCTGTGAGTCTAGATTTTCGAATCGGACGCAAAACCGACATTTAATTCTAACATTCCGACCATGCTAACGGCGATGGTACACACAAATTGCGTCGAGATTCAATACATCGTCCTGTAGTCGACTTCTCTACTAGGGTCTATTGCTGCCTCGAGCACCTTATGGTCGTTCTCCTGTGAGTCTAGATTTTCGAATCCGACGCAAAACTGACGTTCAATTATAACGTTCCGACCCTGCTAAAAACGATGGTACACTCATGTTTGGTCGAGATTCAATAAATCGTCCTGCAGCTGACTTGTCTACAAAGGGACTACTGCTGCCTCAGGCACCTTACGGTCGTTCTCCTGTGAGTCTAGGTTTTCGAATCCGACGAAAACTGTTATTCAATTATAGCGTTCCGACCAGGCTATAGGCGATGGTACACTCATGTTTGGTCGAGATTCAATAAATCGTCCTACACCCGACTTTTCTTCAAAGGTCTATTGCTACCTCGGGCACCTTATTGTCGTTCTCCAGTGAGTTTACATTTTCGAATCCGACGCAAAAGTGACTTTGAATTCAAAAGTCCAAGAAATGCTAACGACGATGATACATTCAAGTTTGTTCGAGATTCAATAAAACGTCCTCCAGCCTACTTGTCTCCAAGGGTCTTTTGCTGGCTCGGACACCTTATGGTCGTTCTCCTGTGGGTCTAGGTTTTCGAATCCTACGCAAAACTAGTATTTAATTATAACGTTCCGGCCCTGCTAAAGACGATAGTACACTCATGTTTGGTCGAGATTCAGTAAATCGTCCTCCTGCCGACTTGTCTGCAAGGGTTTGACGCTGCCTCGGGCATCTTATGGTCGTTCTCCTGTGAGTCCCGATTATCGAGTCGAACGCAAAACTGACATTTAATTCCAACGTTCCGACCCTGCCAACGACGATGGTAGATTCAAGTTTTGTCGAGATTCAATACCACGTCCTCCAGCCGACTTGTCTCCAAAGGTCCATTGGTGCCTCGGGCCCTTATGGTCGTTGTCCTGGGTCTATATTTTCGAATCCGACGCAAAACTGTTATTTAATTATAACGTTCCGACCCTGCTAAAAACGATGGTAAACTCATGTTTGGACGAGATTCAATAAATCGTCCTGCAGCTGACTTGTCTACAAAGGGTCTACTGCTGCCTCAGGCACCTTACGGTCGTTGCCGGCCGGTGTGGCCGTGCGGTTAAAGGCGCTTCAGTCTGGAACCGCGTGACCGCTACGGTCGCAGGTTCGAATCCTGCTTCGGGCATGGATGTGTGTGATGTCCTTAGGTTAGTTAGGTTTAAGTAGTTCTAAGTTCTAGGGGACTGATGCCCACAGAAGTTAAGTCCCATAGTGCTCAGAGCCAGCCTTACGGTCGTTCTCCTGTGAGTCTAGGTTTTCGAATCCGACGAAAACTGTTATTCAATTATAACGTTCCGACCAGGCTATAGGCGATGGTACACTCATGTTTGGTCGAGATTCAATAAATCATCCTACACCCGACTTGTCTCCAAAGGTCTATTGCTACCTCGGGCACATTACTGTCGTTCTCCTGTTAGTCTAGATTTTCGAATCCGACGCAAAACCGACATTTAATTCTTACGTTCCGACCCTGCTAACGACGATAGTACATTCAAGTTTAATCAAGATTCAATACATCGTCCTCCAGCCGACTTGTCTCATAGGGTCTATTGCTGCCTCGGGCACCTTATAGTCGTTCTCCCGTTAGTTTACATTTTCGAATCCGACGCAAAACTGACTTTGAATTCAAAAGTTCCGAGAAATGCTAACGACGATGATACATTCAACTTTGGTCGAGATTCAATACATCGTCCTCCAGCCGACTTCTCTCATAGGGTCTATTGCGGCCTCAGGCACTTTATGGTCGTTCTCCTGTTCGTCTAGATTTTAGAATCCGACGCAAAACTGACATTGATTTAGGACGTTCCGACCCTGCTTACGACGATAGTATATTCAAGTTTGGTGGAAATTCAATACATCGTCCTCCAGCCGACTCGTCTCCAGGGGTCTATTGCTGCCTCGGGCACCTTATGGTCGTTCTCCTGTGGGTCTAGATTTTCGAATAGGTCGCAAAACTGACATTTAATTCTAACGTTCCGATGCTGCTAACGACGATGGTACATTCAAGATTGGTCGAGATTTAATACATCGTCCTCCAGCCGACTTGTATCCAAGGGTTTAAGGCAGTCTCGGGCACCATACTGTCGTTCTCCTGTGAGCCTAGATTTTCGAATCGGACGCAAAACTGACATTTAATACTAACGTTCAAACCCTGCTAACGACGATGGTAGATTCAAGTTTAATGGAGATTCAATACATCGTCCTCCAGCCGACTTGTCTCATAGGGTCTATTGCTGCCTCGGGCACCTTATGGTCGTTCTCCTGTGAGTTTACATTTTCGAATCCGACGCAAAACTGACTTTGAATTCAAAAGTTCCGAGAAATGCTAACGACGATGATACATTCAAGTTTGGTCGAGATTCAATAAATCGTCCTACACCCGACTTTTCTCCAAAGGTCTATTGCTACCTCGGGCACCTTATTGTCGTTCTCCTGTGAGTTTACATTTTCGAATCCGACGCAAAAGTGACTTTAAATTCAAAAGTCCAAGAAATGCTAACGACGATGATACATTCAAGTTTGTTCGAGATTCAATAAAACGTCCTCCAGCCTACTTGTCTCCAAGGGTCTTTTGCTGGCTCGGACACCTTATGGTCGTTCTCCTGTGGGTCTAGGTTTTCGAATCCGACGCAAAACTAGTATTTAATTATAACGTTCCGGCCCTGCTAAAGACGATAGTACACTCATGTTTGGTCGAGATTCAGTAAATCGTCCTCCAGCCGACTTGTCTGCAAGGGTTTGACGCTGCCTCGGGCACCTTATGGTCGTTCCCCTGTGAGTCTAGATTTTCGAATCGGACGCAAAACCGACATTTAATTCTAACATTCCGACCATGCTAACGGCGATGGTACACACAAATTGCGTCGAGATTCAATACATCGTCCTGTAGTCGACTTCTCTACTAGGGTCTATTGCTGCCTCGAGCACCTTATGGTCGTTCTCCTGTGAGTCTAGATTTTCGAATCCGACGCAAAACTGACGTTCAATTATAACGTTCCGACCCTGCTAAAAACGATGGTACACTCATGTTTGGTCGAGATTCAATAAATCGTCCTGCAGCTGACTTGTCTACAAAGGGACTACTGCTGCCTCAGGCACCTTACGGTCGTTCTCCTGTGAGTCTAGGTTTTCGAATCCGACGAAAACTGTTATTCAATTATAGCGTTCCGACCAGGCTATAGGCGATGGTACACTCATGTTTGGTCGAGATTCAATAAATCGTCCTACACCCGACTTTTCTTCAAAGGTCTATTGCTACCTCGGGCACCTTATTGTCGTTCTCCAGTGAGTTTACATTTTCGAATCCGACGCAAAAGTGACTTTGAATTCAAAAGTCCAAGAAATGCTAACGACGATGATACATTCAAGTTTGTTCGAGATTCAATAAAACGTCCTCCAGCCTACTTGTCTCCAAGGGTCTTTTGCTGGCTCGGACACCTTATGGTCGTTCTCCTGTGGGTCTAGGTTTTCGAATCCTACGCAAAACTAGTATTTAATTATAACGTTCCGGCCCTGCTAAAGACGATAGTACACTCATGTTTGGTCGAGATTCAGTAAATCGTCCTCCTGCCGACTTGTCTGCAAGGGTTTGACGCTGCCTCGGGCATCTTATGGTCGTTCTCCTGTGAGTCCCGATTATCGAGTCGAACGCAAAACTGACATTTAATTCCAACGTTCCGACCCTGCCAACGACGATGGTAGATTCAAGTTTTGTCGAGATTCAATACCACGTCCTCCAGCCGACTTGTCTCCAAAGGTCCATTGGTGCCTCGGGCCCTTATGGTCGTTGTCCTGGGTCTACATTTTCGAATCCGACGCAAAACTGTTATTTAATTATAACGTTCCGACCCTGCTAAAAACGATGGTAAACTCATGTTTGGACGAGATTCAATAAATCGTCCTGCAGCTGACTTGTCTACAAAGGGTCTACTGCTGCCTCAGGCACCTTACGGTCGTTGCCGGCCGGTGTGGCCGTTTGGTTAAAGGCGCTTCAGTCCGGAACCGCGTGACCGCTACGGTCGCAGGTTCGAATCCTGCTTCGGGCATGGATGTGTGTGATGTCCTTAGGTTAGTTAGGTTTAAGTAGTTCTAAGTTCTAGGGGACTGATGCCCACAGAAGTTAAGTCCCATAGTGCTCAGAGCCAGCCTTACGGTCGTTCTCCTGTGAGTCTAGGTTTTCGAATCCGACGAAAACTGTTATTCAATTATAACGTTCCGACCAGGCTATAGGCGATGGTACACTCATGTTTGGTCGAGATTCAATAAATCATCCTACACCCGACTTGTCTCCAAAGGTCTATTGCTACCTCGGGCACATTACTGTCGTTCTCCTGTTAGTCTAGATTTTCGAATCCGACGCAAAACCGACATTTAATTCTTACATTCCGACCCTGCTAACGACGATAGTACATTCAAGTTTAATCAAGATTCAATACATCGTCCTCCAGCCGACTTGTCTCATAGGGTCTATTGCTGCCTCGGGCACCTTATAGTCGTTCTCCTGTTAGTTTACATTTTCGAATCCGACGCAAAACTGACTTTGAATTCAAAAGTTCCGAGAAATGCTAACGACGATGATACATTCAACTTTGGTCGAGATTCAATACATCGTCCTCCAGCCGACTTCTCTCATAGGGTCTATTGCGGCCTCAGGCACTTTATGGTCGTTCTCCTGTTCGTCTAGATTTTAGAATCCGACGCAAAACTGACATTGATTTAGGACGTTCCGACCCTGCTTACGACGATAGTATATTCAAGTTTGGTGGAAATTCAATACATCGTCCTCCAGCCGACTCGTCTCCAGGGGTCTATTGCTGCCTCGGGCACCTTATGGTCGTTCTCCTGTGGGTCTAGATTTTCGAATAGGTCGCAAAACTGACATTTAATTCTAACGTTCCGATGCTGCTAACTACGATGGTACATTCAAGATTGATCGAGATTCAATACATCGTCCTCCAGCCGACTTGTATCCAAGGGTTTAAGGCAGTCTCGGGCACCATACTGTCGTTCTCCTGTGAGCCTAGATTTTCGAATCGGACGCAAAACTGACATTTAATACTAACGTTCAAACCCTGCTAACGACGATGGTAGATTCAAGTTTAATGGAGATTCAATACATCGTCCTCCAGCCGACTTGTCTCATAGGGTCTATTGCTGCCTCGGGCACCTTATGGTCGTTCTCCTGTGAGTTTACATTTTCGAATCCGACGCAAAACTGACTTTGAATTCAAAAGTTCCGAGAAATGCTAACGACGATGATACATTCAAGTTTGGTCGAGATTCAATAAATCGTCCTACACCCGACTTTTCTCCAAAGGTCTATTGCTACCTCGGGCACCTTATTGTCGTTCTCCTGTGAGTTTACATTTTCGAATCCGACGCAAAAGTGACTTTAAATTCAAAAGTCCAAGAAATGCTAACGACGATGATACATTCAAGTTTGTTCGAGATTCAATAAAACGTCCTCCAGCCTACTTGTCTCCAAGGGTCTTTTGCTGGCTCGGACACCTTATGGTCGTTCTCCTGTGGGTCTAGGTTTTCGAATCCGACGCAAAACTAGTATTTAATTATAACGTTCCGGCCCTGCTAAAGACGATAGTACACTCATGTTTGGTCGAGATTCAGTAAATCGTCCTCCAGCCGACTTGTCTGCAAGGGTTTGACGCTGCCTCGGGCACCTTATGGTCGTTCCCCTGTGAGTCTAGATTTTCGAATCGGACGCAAAACCGACATTTAATTCTAACATTCCGACCATGCTAACGGCGATGGTACACACAAATTGCGTCGAGATTCAATACATCGTCCTGTAGTCGACTTCTCTACTAGGGTCTATTGCTGCCTCGAGCACCTTATGGTCGTTCTCCTGTGAGTCTAGATTTTCGAATCCGACGCAAAACTGACGTTCAATTATAACGTTCCGACCCTGCTAAAAACGATGGTACACTCATGTTTGGTCGAGATTCAATAAATCGTCCTGCAGCTGACTTGTCTACAAAGGGACTACTGCTGCCTCAGTCACCTTACGGTCGTTCTCCTGTGAGTCTAGGTTTTCGAATCCGACGAAAACTGTTATTCAATTATAGCGTTCCGACCAGGCTATAGGCGATGGTACACTCATGTTTGGTCGAGATTCAATAAATCGTCCTACACCCGACTTTTCTTCAAAGGTCTATTGCTACCTCGGGCACCTTATTGTCGTTCTCCAGTGAGTTTACATTTTCGAATCCGACGCAAAAGTGACTTTGAATTCAAAAGTCCAAGAAATGCTAACGACGATGATACATTCAAGTTTGTTCGAGATTCAATAAAACGTCCTCCAGCCTACTTGTCTCCAAGGGTCTTTTGCTGGCTCGGACACCTTATGGTCGTTCTCCTGTGGGTCTAGGTTTTCGAATCCTACGCAAAACTAGTATTTAATTATAACGTTCCGGCCCTGCTAAAGACGATAGTACACTCATGTTTGGTCGAGATTCAGTAAATCGTCCTCCTGCCGACTTGTCTGCAAGGGTTTGACGCTGCCTCGGGCATCTTATGGTCGTTCTCCTGTGAGTCCCGATTATCGAGTCGAACGCAAAACTGACATTTAATTCCAACGTTCCGACCCTGCCAACGACGATGGTAGATTCAAGTTTTGTCGAGATTCAATACCACGTCCTCCAGCCGACTTGTCTCCAAAGGTCCATTGGTGCCTCGGGCCCTTATGGTCGTTGTCCTGATTCTACATTTTCGAATCCGACGCAAAACTGTTATTTAATTATAACGTTCCGACCCTGCTAAAAACGATGGTAAACTCATGTTTGGACGAGATTCAATAAATCGTCCTGCAGCTGACTTGTCTACAAAGGGTCTACTGCTGCCTCAGGCACCTTACGGTCGTTGCCGGCCGGTGTGGCCGTGCGGTTAAAGGCGCTTCAGTCTGGAACCGCGTGACCGCTACGGTCGCAGGTTCGAATCCTGCTTCGGGCATGGATGTGTGTGATGTCCTTAGGTTAGTTAGGTTTAAGTAGTTCTAAGTTCTAGGGGACTGATGCCCACAGAAGTTAAGTCCCATAGTGCTCAGAGCCAGCCTTACGGTCGTTCTCCTGTGAGTCTAGGTTTTCGAATCCGACGAAAACTGTTATTCAATTATAACGTTCCGACCAGGCTATAGGCGATGGTACACTCATGTTTGGTCGAGATTCAATAAATCATCCTACACCCGACTTGTCTCCAAAGGTCTATTGCTACCTCGGGCACATTACTGTCGTTCTCCTGTTAGTCTAGATTTTCGAATCCGACGCAAAACCGACATTTAATTCTTACGTTCCGACCCTGCTAACGACGATAGTACATTCAAGTTTAATCAAGATTCAATACATCGTCCTCCAGCCGACTTGTCTCATAGGGTCTATTGCTGCCTCGGGCACCTTATAGTCGTTCTCCTGTTAGTTTACATTTTCGAATCCGACGCAAAACTGACTTTGAATTCAAAAGTTCCGAGAAATGCTAACGACGATGATACATTCAACTTTGGTCGAGATTCAATACATCGTCCTCCAGCCGACTTCTCTCATAGGGTCTATTGCGGCCTCAGGCACTTTATGGTCGTTCTCCTGTTCGTCTAGATTTTAGAATCCGACGCAAAACTGACATTGATTTAGGACGTTCCGACCCTGCTTACGACGATAGTATATTCAAGTTTGGTGGAAATTCAATACATCGTCCTCCAGCCGACTCGTCTCCAGGGGTCTATTGCTGCCTCGGGCACCTTATGGTCGTTCTCCTGTGGGTCTAGATTTTCGAATAGGTCGCAAAACTGACATTTAATTCTAACGTTCCGATGCTGCTAACGACGATGGTACATTCAAGATTGGTCGAGATTCAATACATCGTCCTCCAGCCGACTTGTATCCAAGGGTTTAAGGCAGTCTCGGGCACCATACTGTCGTTCTCCTGTGAGCCTAGATTTTCGAATCGGACGCAAAACTGACATTTAATACTAACGTTCAAACCCTGCTAACGACGATGGTAGATTCAAGTTTAATGGAGATTCAATACATCGTCCTCCAGCCGACTTGTCTCATAGGGTCTATTGCTGCCTCGGGCACCTTATGGTCGTTCTCCTGTGAGTTTACATTTTCGAATCCGACGCAAAACTGACTTTGAATTCAAAAGTTCCGAGAAATGCTAACGACGATGATACATTCATGTTTGGTCGAGATTTAGTAAATCGTCCTCCAGCCGACTTGTCTGCAAGGGTTTGACGCTGCCTCGGGCACCTTATGGTCGTTCTCCTGTGAGTCTACATTTTCAAATCGGACGCAAAACCGACATTTAATTCTAACATTCCGACCATGCTAACGACGATGGTACATACAAATTGCGTCGAGATTCAATACATCGTCCTCCAGCCGACTTGTCTACAAGGGTCTATTGCTGCCTCGAGCACCTTATGGTCGCTCTCCTGTGAGTCTAGATTTTCGAATCCGACGCAAAACTGACGTTCAATTATAACGTTCCGACCCTGCTAAAAACGATGGTACACTCATGTTTGGTCGAGATTCAATAAATCGTCCTGCAGCTGACTTGTATACAAAGGGACTACTGCTGCCTCAGGCACCTTACGGTCGTTCTCCTGTGAGTCTAGGTTTTCGAATCCGACGAAAACTGCTATTCAATTATAACGTTCCGACCAGGCTATAGGCGATGGTACACTCATGTTTGGTCGAGATTCAATAAATCGTCCTACACCCGACTTGTCGCCAAAGGTCTATTGCTACCTCGGGCACCTTATTGTCGTTCTCCTGTGAGTTTACATTTTCGAATACGACGCAAAACTGACTTTGAATTCAAAAGTTCCGAGAAATGCTAACGACGATGATACATTCAAGTTTGTTCGAGATTCAATAAAACGTCCTCCACCCGATATGTCACCAACGGTTTGACGCTGCCTCGGGCACCTTATGGTCGTTTTCCTGTGAGTCTAGATTTTGGAATCCGACGCAAAACTGACATTCAATTATATCGATCCGACCCTGCTGAAAACTATGGTACACTCATGTTTGGTCGAGATTCTATAAATCGTCCTGCAGCCCACTTGTCTTCAAGGGTCTACTGCTGCCTCGGGCATCCAACGGTCGTTCTCCTGAGAGTCTAGATTTTCGAATCCGACGCAAAATTGACATTTAATTGTAACGTTCGGACCCTGCTTACGACGATGGTAGATTCAATTTTGCTCGAGATTCGATACATCGTCCTCCAGCCGACTTGCCTAAAAGGGTTTAGGGCTGCCTCGGGCATCTTATGGTCGTTCTCCTGTGAGTCCCGATTATCGAATCGGACACAAAACTGACATTGAATTCCAACGTTCCGACCCTGCTAACGACGATGGTAGATTCAAGTTTTGTCGAGATTCAATACATCGTCCTCCAGCCGACTTGTCTCATAGGGTCTATTGCTGCCTCGGGCACCTTATGGTCGTTCTCCTGTGAGTTTATATTTTCGAATCCGACGCAAACCTGACATTGAATTAGGACGTTCCGACCCTGCTAACGACGATAGTATATTCAAGTTTGGTGGAAATTCAATACATCGTCCTCCAGACGACATGTCTACAGGGGTCTATTGCTGCTTCGGGCACCTTATGGTCGTTCTCCTGTGGGTCTAGATTTTCGAATTGGACGCAAAACTGACATTTAATTCTACGGTCCGATGCTGCTAACGACGATGGTACATTCAAGATTGGTCGAGATTCAATACATCGTCTTCCAGCCGACTTGTATCCAAGGGTTTAAGGCAGTCTCGGGCACCATATTGTCGTTCTCCTGTGAGTCTAGATTATCGAATGGGACGCAAAACTGACCTTTAATTCTAACGTTCCAACCCTGCTAACGAGGATGGTAAATTCAAGTTTAATGGAGATTCAATACATCGTCCTCCAGCCGACTTGTCTCATAGGGTCTATTGCTGCCTCGGGCACCTTATGGTCGTTCTCCTGTGAGTTTACATTTTCGAATCCGACGCAAAACTGACTTTGAATTCAAAAGTTCCGAGAAATGCTAACGACGATGATACATTCAAGTTTGTTCGAGATGCAATAAAACGTCCTCCAGCCGACTTGTCTCCAAGGGTATTTTGCCTGCTCGGGCACCTCATGGTCGTTCTCCTGTGGGTCTAGGTTTTCGAATCCGACGCAAAACTGTTATTTAATTATAACGTTCCGACCCTGCTAAAGACGATAGTACACTCATGTTTGGTCGAGATTCAGTAAATCGTCCTCCAGCCGACTTGTCTGCAAGGGTTAGACGCTGCCTCGGGCACCTTATGGACGTTCTCCTGTGAGTCTACATTTTCGAATCGGACGCAAAACCGACATTTAATTCTAACATTCCGACCATGCTAACGACGATGGTACACACAAATTGCGTCGAGATTCAATACATCGTCTTCCAGCCGACTTGTCTCCAAGGGTCTATTGCTGCCTCGAGCACCTTATGGTCGTTCTCCTGTGGGTCTAGGTTTTCGAATCGGACGCAAAGCCGAGATTTAAATCTAACATTCCTACCATGCTAACGACGAAGGTACACACAAATTGCGTCGAGATTCGATACATCGTCCTCCAGCCGACTTGCCTAAAAGGGTTTAAGGCTGCCTCGGGCATCTTATGGTCGTTCTCCTGTGAGTCCCGAATATCGAATCGGACACAAAACTGACATTTAATTCCAACGATCCGACCCTGCTAATGACGATGGTAGATACAAGTTTTGTCGAGATTCAATACATCGTCCTCCAGCCGACTTGTCTCCAAAGGTTCATTGGTGCCTCGGGCACCTTATGGTCGTTCTCCTGGGTCTACATTTTCGAATCCGACGCAAAACTGTTATTTAATTATAACGTTCCGACCCTGCTAAAAACGATGGTACACTCATGTTTGGTCGAGATTCAATAAATTGTCCTGCAGCTGACTTGTCTACAAAGGGTCTACTGCTGCCTCAGGCACCTTACGGTCGTTCTCCTATGAGTCTAGGTTTTCGAATCCGACGAAAACTGTTATTCAATTATAACGTTCCGAAAAGGCTATAGGCGATGGTACACTCATGTTTGGTCGAGATTCAATAAATCATCCTACACCCGACTTGTCTCCAAAGGTCTATTGCTACCTCGGGCACCTTACTGTCGTTCTCCTGTTAGTCTAGATTTTCGAATCCGACGCAAAACCGACATTTAATTCTTACGTTCCGACCCTGCTAACGCCGATGATACATTCAAGTTTGGTCGAGATTCAATACATCGTCCTCCAGCCGACTTGCCTCCAAGGGTTTAAGGCTGCCTTGGGCACCTTATGGTCGTTGTCCTGTGAGTCTAGATTTTCGAATCGGATTCAAAACTGACATTCAATTATAACGGTCCAACCCTGCTAAGGACGATGGTACACACATGTTTGGTCGAGATGCAATAAGTCGTCTTCATCTGACTTGTCTTCAAGGGTCTACGTGTGCCTCGGGCACCTTAAGGTCGTTCTCCTGAGAGTCTAGATTTTCGATTCCGACGCAAAACTGACATTAAATTCTAACGTTCGGACCCATCTTACGACGATGGTACATTCTATTTTGGTCGAGATTCAATACATCGTCCTCCAGCCGACTTGTCTCCAAGGGTTTATTTCTGCCCCGGGCATCTTATGGTCGTTCTCCTGCTAGTCTAGATTTTCGAATCCGACGCAAAACTGACATATAATTTTAACGTTCCGACCCTCCGAACGACCATAGTACATTCAAGTTTGATCGAGATTCAATACATTGTCCTCCAGCCGACATATCTCCAGAGGTCTATTGCTGCCTCGGGGGACTTACGGTCGTTCTCCTGTGAGTCTAGATTTTCGAATCTGACGCAAAACTGACTCTGAATTCAAAAGTTCCGACAGTGCTAACGACGATGATAGATTCAACTTTGGTCGAGATTCAATACATCGTCCTCCAGCCGACATCTCTCATAGGGTCTATTGCTGCCTCGGGCACTTTATGGTCGTTCTCCTGTTAGTATAGATTTTCGAATAGGACGCAAAACTGACAGTTTATTCTAACGTTCCGGTCTTGCTAACGACGATGGTACACACAAATTGCGTCGAGATTCAATATATCGTCCTCCAGCCGACTTGTCTCCAAAGGTCTAATGCTGCCTCGGGCACCTTATGGTCGTTCTCCTGTGGGTCTAGATTTTCGAATAGGACGCATAACTGACAGTTAATTCTAACGTTCCGGTCCTGCTAACGACGATGGTACATTCAAGATTGGTCGAGATTCAATACATCGTCCGCCAGCCGACTTGTATCCAAGGGTTTAAGGCAGTCTCGGGCATCATATTGTCGTTCTCCTGTGAGTCTATATTTTCGAATCGGACGCAAAACTGACATTTAATTCTAACGTTCAAACCCTGCTAACGACGATGGTAAATTCAAGTTTAATGGAGATTCAATACATCGTCCTCCAGCCGACTTGTCTCATAGGGTCTATTGCTGACTCGGGCACCTTATGGTCGTTCTCCTGTGAGTTTACATTTTCGAATCCGACGCAAAACTGACTTTGAATTCAAAAGTTCTGAGAAATGCTAACGACGATGATACATTCAAGTTTGTTCGAGATTCAATAAAACGTCCTCCAGCCGACTTGTCTCCAAGGGTCTTTTGATGGCTCGGGCACCTCATGGTCGTTCTCCTGTGGGTCTAGGTTTTCGAATCCGACGCTAAACTGTTATTTAATTATAACGTTCCGACCCTGCTAAAGACGATAGTACACTCATGTTTGGTCGAGATTCAGTAAATCGTCCTCCAGCGGACTTGTCTGCAAGGGTTTGACGCTGCCTCGGGCACCTAATGGTCGTTCTCCTGTGAGTCTACATTTTCGAATCGGACGCAAAACCGACATTTAATTCTAACATTCCGACCATGCTAACGACGATGGTACACACAAATTGCGTCGAGATTCAATACATTGTCCTCCAGCCGATTTGTCTCCAAGGGTCTATTGCTGCCTCGGGCACCTTATGGTCGTTCTCCTGTGAGTCTAGAATTTCAAATCCGACGCAAAACTGACGTTCAATTATAACGTGCCGACCCTGCTAAAAACGATGGTACACTCATGTTTGGTCGAGATTCAATAAATCGTCCTGCAGCTGACTTGTCTACAAAGGGACTACTGCTGTCTCAGGCACTTTACGGTCGTTCTCCTGTGAGTCTAGGTTTTCGAATCCGACGAAAACTGTTATTCAATTATAACGTTCCGACCAGGCTATAGGCGATGGTACACTCATGTTTGGTCGAGATTCAATAAATCGTCCTACACAAGACTTGTCTCCAAACGTCTATTGCTACTCGGGCACATTATTGTCGTTCTCCTGTTAGTGTAGATTTTCGAATCCGACGCAAAACTGACATTGAATTAGGACGTTCCGACCCTGCTAACGACGATAGTACATTCAAGTTTGGTGGAAATTCAATACATCGTCTTCCAGCCGACTAGTCTCCAGGGGTCTATTGCTGCCTCGGGCACCTTATGGTCGTTCTCCTGAGGGTCTAGGTTTTCGAATCCGACGCAAAACTAGTATTAAATTATAACGTTCCGACCCTGCTAAAGACGGTAGTACACTCATGTTTGGTCGAGATTCAATTTATCGTTCTCCAGCCGACTTGTCTCATAGGGTCTATTGCTGCCTCGGGCACCTTATGGTGGTTCTCCTGTGAATTTACATTTTCGAATCCGACGGAAAACTTACTTTGAATTCAAAAGTTCCGAGAAATGCTAACGACGATGATACATTCAAGTTTGTTCGAGATTCAATAAAACGTCCTCCAGGCGACTTGTTTCCAAGGGTCTTTTGCTGGCTCCGGCACCTTATGGTCGTTCTCCTGTCGGTCTATGTTTTCGAGTCCGACGCAAAACTGTTATTTAATTATAACGTTCCGACCCTGCTAAAGACGACAGTATACTCATGTTTGGTCGAGATTGAATAAATCGTCCTCCAGCCGACTTGTCTTCAAGGGTTTGACGCTGCCTCGGTCAACTTATTGTCGTTCTCCTGTGAGTCTACTCTTTCGAATCGGACGGAAAACCGACATTTAATTCTAACGTTCCGACCCTGCTAACGACGATGGTACATTCAAGTGTGGTCGAGATTCAATTCATCGTCCTCCATCCGAGTTGCCTCCAAGGGTTTAAGGCTGGCTTGGGCACCTTATGTTCGTTCTCCAGTGAGTCTACATTTTCGAATCGGACGGAAAACCGACATTTAATTCTAACGTTCCGACCCTGCTAACGACGATGGTAAATTCAAGTTTAATCGAGAGTCAATACATCGTCTTCCAGCCGACTTTTCTCATAGGGTCTACTGCTGCCTCAGGCACTTTATGGTCGTTCTCCTGTTAGTCTAGGTTTTTGAATCCGACGCAAAACTGACATTGAATTAGGACGTTCCGACCCTGCTTACGACGATAGTATATTCAAGATTGGTGGAAATTCAATACATCGTCCTCCAGCCGCCAAGTCTCCAGGGGTCTATTGCTCCCTCGGGCACCTTATGTTCGTCCACCTGTGGGTCTAGATTTTCGAGTAGGACGCAAAACTGACATTTAATTCTAACGTTCCGATCCTGCTAACGACGATGGTACATTCAAGTTTGGTCGAGATTCAATATATCGTCCTCCAGCCGACTTGTATCCAAGGGTTTAAGGCAGTCTCCGGCACCATATTGTCGTTCGCCTGTGACTCTAGATTATCGAATCGGACGCAAAACTGACATTTAGTTCCAACTTTCCGACCCTGCTAACGACGATGGTACATTCAAGTTGAATTCCAACGTTCCGATCCTGCTATCGACCATAGAACATTCAAGTTTGAGCGAGATTCAATACATTGTCCTCCAGCCGACTTGTCTCCTGGGGTCTATTGCTGCCTCGGGGACCTTATGGTTGTTCTCCTCTCAGTCTAGATTTTCGAATCCGACGCAAAACTGACATTGAATTAGGCCGTTCCGACCCTGCTAACGACGATTGTACATTCAAGTTTTGTGGAAATTCAATATACCGTCCTCCAGCCGACTAATCTCCAGGGGTCTATTGTTGCTTCGGGCACCTTATGGTCGTTCTCCTGAGGGTCTAGATTTTCGAATCGGACGCATAACTCACATTTAATTCTAACGTTCCGACCCTGCTAACGACGACGGTACACACAAATAGCGTCGAGATGCAATACATCGTCCTACAGCCGACTTGTCTACAAGGGTCTATTGCTGCATCGGCAACCTTATGGTCGTTCTCCTGTGAGTCTAGATTTTAGAATCCGACGCAAAACTGACATCCAATTATATCGTTCCGACCCTGCTAAAAACGATGGTACACTCATGTTTGCTCGAGATTCAATAAATCGTCCTGCTGCCGACTTGTCTTCAAGGGTCTACTGCTGCCTCGGGCACCCAACGGTCATTCTCCTGACAGTCTAGATTTTCGAATCCGACGCAAAATTGACATTTAATTCCAACGTTCCGACCCAGCTAACGACGATGGTAGATTCAAGTTTTGTCGAGATTCAATACATCGCCCTCCAACCGACTTGTCTCCAAAGGTCTATTGCTGCCTTGGGCACCTTGTGGTCGTTCTCCTGAGTCTACATTTACGAATCCGACGCAAAACTAACATTTAATTCTAACGTTCCCACGCTGCTAACGACGATGGTAGTCACAAGTTTGGTCGAGATTCAATACATCGTCCTCCAGCCGACTTGTCTACAAGGGTGTATTGCTGCCTAGGGCACCTTATGGTCGTTCTCCTGTGAGTCTAGATTTTCGAATCCGACGCAAAACTGACGTTAAATTACAACGTTCCGACCCTGCTAAAAACGATGGTACACTCATGTTTGGTCGAGATTCAATAAATCGTCCTGCAGCTGACTTGTCTACAAAGGGTCTACTGCTGCCACAGGCACCTTACGGTCGTGCTCCTGTGAGTCTAGGTTTTCGAATCCGACGAAAACTGTTATTCAATTATAGCGTTCTGACCAGGCTATAGGCGATGGTACACTCATGTTTGGTCGAGATTCAATAAATCATCCTACACCCGACTTGTCTCCAAAGGTCTATTGCTACCTCGGGCATCTTATTGTCGTTCTCCTGTTAGTCTAGATTTTCGAATCCGGCGCAAAACTGACATTGAATTAGGACGTTCCGACTCTGCTAACGACGATAGTACATTCAAGTTTGGTGGAAATTCAATACATCGTCATCCAGCCGACTAGTCTCCAGGGGTCTATTGCTGCCTCGGGCACCTTATGGTCGTTCTTCTGAGGGTCTAGGTTTTCGAATCCGACGCAAAACTAGTATTGAATTATAACGTTCCGACCCTGCTAAAGACGATAGTACACTCATGTTTGGTCGAGATTCAATAAATCGTCCTCCAGCCGACTTGTCTCCAAGGGTTTAACGCTACCTCGGGCACCTTATAGTCGTTCTCCTGTGAGTCTAGATTTTCGAATCGGACGCAAAACTGACATTTAATTCTAACATTCCGACGCTGCTAACGACGATGGTAGACACAAGTTTGGTCGAGATTAAATACATCGTCCTCCAGCCGACTTGCCTCCAAGGGTTTAAGGCTGCCTCGGGCATCTTATGGTCGTTCTCCTGTGAGTCCCGATTATCAAATCGGACCCAAAACTGACATTTAATTCCAACGGTCCGACCCCGCTAACGACGATGGTAGATTCAAGTTTGTCGAGATTCAATACATCGTCCTCCAGCCGACTTATCTCATAGGGTCTATTGCTGCCTCGGGCACCTTATGGTGGTTCTCCTGTGAGTTTACATTTTCGAATCCGACGCAAAACTGGCTTTGAATTCAAAAGTTCCGAGAATTGCTAACGACGATGATACATTCAAGTTTGTTCGAGATTGAATAAATCGTCCTCCAGCCGACTTGTCTGCAAAGGTTTGACGCTGCCTCAGGCACCTTATGGTCGTTCTCCTGTGAGTCTAGATTTTCGAATCAGATGCAAAGCTGACATTTAATTCTAACTTTCCGACCCTGCTAACGACGACGGTTCATTCAAGTTTGGTCGAGATTCAATACATCGTCCTCCAGCCGACTTGGTTCCAACGGTCTATTGCTGCCTCGGGCACCTTATGATCGTTCTCCTGTGAGTCTAGATTTTCGAATCCGACCCAAAACTGACATAGAATCTTAACATTCCGACCCTGCAAACGACCATGACACATTCAAGTTTGGTCGAGATTCAATACATCGTCCTCCAGCCGTCTTGTCTCATAGGATCTATTGCTGCCTCGGGCAGCTACACTACATCTCCTCACTCCTCTTGCCACCATGGACCAGCTCCTGCCATTAGATGCTCACATCAGCCACCGTGCCACATCCTACCGCCTGCTGCCACCCTGGCCCTGGTCATGGCGATAGACACTCTCACCAGCAACCTCCTTACATCTGATGCCATCCTGGCCCAGGTCCCTTCAATAGACAGTCACTTCGCACTTCGGCCAGCGCTCCACCTCCTCGCTACTGCTGCTGCCCTGGGCCAGGTTCTCAGAATAGGCGCTTGCATGAGCTAATGCACCACCTCCCCATACTGGCTGCCACCCAGGCCCAGGTCTCGGTAATAGAACCTCACATTGGCCCTTGCTTTTGCTGCCACACTGGTCAAGCACATGGCGAGGGACACAAACATTGCCAACCACGCTACCTCCTCGCACATGTACCACCCTGGCCCAGGTCCTGCCAATAAATGCTCACTACGGCCACAATGACACCTCTTCACACCTGCTGTAACCTGGCCCAGTTCCTGTCAAGAAAAACACTTATTTCGGCCACCGCTCCACCTTGTCGCCCCTGCTGCCACACTGGCCCATGTCCTGGCAATAGACACACACCTCAGCCCTTACTCTATCTCCTCGAACCTGCTGCCACCCTGGCCCACATCCTGGCCGTAGTCGCTCACATCATGAACTGCTCCACCTCGTTGTGCCTGCTGCCAACCTCGCCACAAGTCCTGGAAATCAGCGACTGGCAACCTTCTCACAACTGCTGCCACACTACAACGTCCTTGCAATAGACACTCCCATTGCCCACTGCTCCACCTGCTCATGCCGGCTGCCACCCTAACCCAGGTCCTGGCAGTAGATGCTCACATCGGCTGCCGCACCACCTCTTCATGCCTGCAGCCGCCCTGACCCAGAACCTGCCGATAAGCACTCACATCGGCCACCACACAACCTATTTGCACCTGCTGCCACCTTGGTCCAGGCCGGCAGTAGACGCTCACATTGGCCACCGCTCCACTTCCCCACATCTGCTGCCACACTGGCCCAAGTCCTTGAAATAGGCCCTAACATAGACAATGATTTTTGGCCACTGCTGCACATCCCTACACCTGCAACCAGCCTGGCCCAGGCCGTGACGAATGACGCCCTTGCATTGGTCACTCACATCTGTCATCACACCACCTCACCACACCTGCTGCCACCCTAGCCCAGGTACTGACGAAAGACACACAACGGCCACTAATCAACCACTTCGCCCCTACTACCACACTGGCCTAAGCACTGGCAATAGATGCTAACATCGGCGTCCACTCTACCTCGTCGCGCTTACTACCAACCTGGCTCAGATCCTGGCAGTTGATGCTCACATCAGCCACCGCTCTACCTCGTCGTGCCTGCTGCCTACCTGACACCGATTCCTGGTAATAGATGCTCACATAGGTACCCGTGCAACCTCCCCACACAACTGCTGCTACAGTGCCGAGGTCCTCGCAATAAATGCTGACATTGGCCACTGGGCCACCTGCAAGTGAAGGGTGCCACCCTGTCCGAGATCATCGACCTCCTTGCCACCTCCTTGCTCCTGCTGCCACCCTGGCACAGTTGTAGAGGACAGGGTGTGATTTCTAGGAAATACGGAGCGAAATTGTGATTTGCTGTGTTTCAGTGCGCGATGCGCCAGTTTGACGGCAAACGGTGGACGAAAGCTGGACAGTGCATTATGCAGGTGACATAGTTTTGCAACGAGCGTCGGTATGTGTGTACGTGCACAGCAATCATCAGAACGCAGCATAAGCAGAATTACACAGGCGCGGGCCGCGTGTGGTGTGGGTGTGTTAGCCAACTCATCAAGAACCTTCCAACAGACACCCCGCTGCATACCCGGGGATTCAACAGCGGCTTGCACTATTGAAGGGCGTCAGCATTCGGTTCAATCGAATAGGTATCTGGTCGCTGTAACGTCGTCATCGTCAGTGACGCTGCCTCCGAAGACCGGCTGGCGGTGGGCATTGCCTGCTGCTGCACTGGCGACTCCTGGCGTTGTCACGAGCCGCAGCATCTGCAGGAGGCGAGCTGGGCCGGGCCTCGTGCTGCTAACCTCCAACAGCCTGCGCAGCCGTGGACCGATCCCGGTGTCGCATTCCACAGACTGCGTGCATCAGCAAGGCTCCACAACAACACGTGTTTTGGGGCTGAGCCACCAGAAAATGTATTGGGAGAATCAACAAGAAAGAGAAAGATTGCTAAAAAAATGTTTCAAATGGCTCTGAGCACTATGGGTTCATCAGTCCCCTAGAACTTAGAACTACATAAACCTAACTAACTTAAGGACATCACACACTGTCATTCCCGAAGTCGCGCGGTTCCAGACTGTAGCGCCTAGAGTAGAATTCTACAATCAGCCATCTTCTTCCACAAAGCCAATCATTACAACCCTGAACACGTCTCCCGCTCCGGTCATCCGATTACACAGGTCCTGGCAATAGACACTCACATCAACCACTGCTCCACCTCCTTGCACATTCTGCTACCCTCGCCCAAATCCTGGCTATAGACGCTCACATTTGAAACCAAGCCACCACCCCACACCTGCTGCTTCCCTCAAATAGGTCCTGCCATCCTGGTCCAGGTTCTGGCAATAGACGTTCAAATCAAACTCTGTGCCACCTCTTAGCGCATACTGCCACACTGGCCGTGGCAAATGACGGTAACATCTGCCACCACACCACCTCACCACCGCTCCACAACAGCCGTCACCCTGGATCAGGCCCCAGCAATAGATGCTCACATCTGACACGTCGCCACCACCTTACACCTGCTGCTTCC
This sequence comes from Schistocerca americana, assembly GCF_021461395.2. Lineage (NCBI taxonomy): Eukaryota > Metazoa > Arthropoda > Insecta > Orthoptera > Acrididae > Schistocerca > Schistocerca americana. The sequence goes on along the minus strand of NC_060122.1, from coordinate 506,907 downwards.
CTCACCAAGGGGCTGGCAATAGACGCTCACATCAGCCACCACACTACACTCCCTCACCTGCTACCGCGGTGGCCCATGTCTTGCAATAGACACTCAAATTGGCCCAAACCCGATCTCTATGCGCCGGCTTCCCCTGAGGCAATACATGCTCACATCAGTCAGTGCTCCACCTCGTTGTTCCTACTGCCGAACAGGCCCTGAGTCTTGGCAATAGACGCTCACATCGGCGACCATGCCATCTCCACACAACTTGGGTCACCCTGCCCAGGTACATGCAAGAAACGCTCGCATTGGTCACTGCTCCACCTGCTTATGCTGGCTGCCAGCCAAACCCAGGTCCTGGCAATAGACGCTCACATCGGTCACCACGCCACCTCGACACGCCTCCTGCCAACCTGGCCCTGGTCTTAGCAATAGACGATCACATTGGCCACTGCTACACCTCCCCACACCTGCTGCCCCCCTGGCCAAGGCACTGGCAATGGTCGCTGACATCTGCCATCACTCACCTCCCCATACCTGCTGCCACCCTGGCCCAGGTCCTGGCAATAAATAGTAACATCAGCCACCACTCCACCTCGCCACCCCTACTGCCACACTTGCCCAGGTCCTGGCAACAAACCCTCACATCAACCTCCACCTTACCTCCTCACGCCTGCTGCCCTCCTTGTTCCAGATCCTGGCAGTAGACGCTCACATCAGCCACCATGCCATCTTCACACAACTGCTGTCATCCTGCACAGACCCTCACAATACATGCTGACATTGGCCAAAGCTCCACCTGATCGTGCTGGCTTCCACCCTAATCCAAATCAAGGTAATAAGTGCTTACATCGGCCACCGCATCACCTCTTCACACCTACTGCTCTCCTGGTCCAGGACCTCGATATAGACAATTTCATCAGCAGCCTTCAACCCCCTTGCGCCTGCTGGCACCTTGTCCAAGGACCTGAAATAAACACTCACATCAGCCATTCCTCCTCCACCACCTTCTTCTACCCTGGCTCGTGTCCTGGCAGTAGATGTTCGCATTGGCCACTACTACACCTCCCCACACCTGCTACAACTCTGGCCCAGGCCCTGGCAATTGACAAACACATCTGCCACCACACCATATCCCCACACCGTGGCAATAGGAACTCGCTTCGAGCACCATGCCACCTCCTTGCTCCTGCTTGAATCCTACCTCAGCCTAGGTCCTGGCATTAGACACACAAATCTGCCACGATGCCAACTCCCCACACCTGCTTCCACGCCGGAACAGGTCATGTCAATAGACAGTCACATTAGCCACCGCTACACCTCCTCACGCCTGCTGCTAATAGGGCCCAGAGTCCTGGCAGTAGACGATCACATCAGCCACCGCTCCATCTATTTGTGCCTGCTGCCATCCTGGTCCCGAGTCCTGGCAATAGACGCTCACATCGGCCACTGTGCCACCTCCACACAATTTGAAACATATCCTTCGAAAAATTAATTGATTACTGAGCTTATAATCCTCTAAATTATTTGATTTTCTAACAGCTGGGCAAAACTGAATGTACTGAGTCATTAATCTCTTTACTTATTCGGATCAACACTAAACTGACCTACAATATTTTTGGCGCAACGCAATCTGACTTTCAAAAATCGCTACAAAAGAATGGCCCTGACTAACAGTAACCTATACCTTTCATGAATCATTTACCTCACAAAACTCTTCGTTACTCGAACTGTCGCAAAACAGCGAGCGCCACTACTGCCAGCTAAATAGAACATTCTAGCTACTGAAGGCACTAACTATAACTACTGATGGACATAGTCAGCAATTGAACGATTTTGATAGAGAACAATCAATGTATTTCCTTTAAGAATGTTCAAAATTCATAATATATATATGTCAGTTCGTGATATCCAGTATACCAAATTTACTCTTTCTGGCAGACGTATGTCCAGATCGTCCACTCTTAAAATTCTGCCATCTCTCTCCTCACATCCACCACTGCTGGTGGCACACATCCAACTGCGCAACGCTACGCACTGTTCACATTCCGCTGCCCAACACTACTATAGTCAATATTCCAACAACACAAACCAGCCACAGGCTGCACACAACACCTTCAGTGATTTTCATGCAGAGCGCTATCTGGCGTTACCAACATAAAAACCTAAGCAGCCTACCTACATAGCCATCATGCTCCCCACAAAAAATGTTTCAAATTGTTTTAAGCCGTGACCAATAGTGGTTTGATATAATTTTTCATAATTACAATAACAAAGATATCAAATGCACACACTTTTGATGCAATGTAGGTCAAAAGCAAGAATTTTTCTCATAAAGACAGTCCAGATCATTCATAACGATAGTAATTACAGTCTTCTTTTTTTCTGAATGTCTGAGCAGTAAAAGAAAATGCACACGTAAGTAGTTAATGTCCATGCAGTCTCGAAGATATAATGTTGTCCTTCCGACTGAAAGACAGTGCTGAATCATGACATGCAGACAGCTAACGAGCCACAACAGAACAAACCCAAAACACAGTCACTCGAATTTTTGAAGAATAATTGATGGTAGGTCATCACAGAGCAGACCCACAGGAGTCCTGGTACAGAGTATGGTATTGGTGGGACATCAAAGGTCCAGACCCACTGCAGTCATTGTAGAGGTGGTCAGCAGCCATCTGTTGCGGCTGTGCAGGTGCTCAATCACCATCGAAGAGTCTTACGGACAATATAGCAAGTCCTTAAACCACTACTTACGCACTCACAATGTTTTTGGAATTGTCCATAGAACCAGCAATGCTGTTAACCAGTCCCTTGCTCAATTATTAACGCACGAGCAAACACTAACAGTCTCAACTTCTCACATATTGTGCATATACTATTACCAACAGAAACGTGTACTATGAAATGAATGCTTACAAGTTACTTAATTTAATGAAGTAGTGTCAATTACAATTTTATAACATGAGAATACAATTCCAAAGGTACAGAAAACATCATTAAAAACAATAATACACATAACATTTTTAGTGATATAGACTTTACAAAAGATTAGAAGTAAACATACACATCAGTGGTACAGTAATTGACAAATGTAAATACATAAAAGATCAGAATATCTTTCTTGAATAGTGTCTAATCATCTTTACGAAGTAAAACACATATTATTAATGCAAATTAAATTTGAGTATAACAGTACTTCTCATCATAGTGTGTGTAGCTTAGAAATAGAAAATTTCTGTAACATGAATGTTGTTTGCTAAACACATAACGTTAGGACAAACACAAATACACAAGGGTACACAAACACAAAGCAGAATAACACAAAAGGAAAGACGGGGTTTGTTTTCAGTGTAACATTTGTTACTTCAGTCCAAACGAAAACTTTATTCCGTAGATCTTTCCTCTTACTTCAACATTTGTTCACACACAAAATAAATTGTATTAAAACATGCTTTCTGCAGTTATAGGTTCATATATTACTTACCTCATAATTTATTATCCATTATCATATATTTCCCAGAAAATCCCACCTGAGCCCGTCAGTAGACACGTCAGCCATTGCTCCTGCCCCTTGCGCATTCTGCTAACCTGGCCCAGATCCTGGCAATAATGCTCACATTGCCCATTGCTCCATCTCCCGACACCTGCTGCCACCCTGGCCCAGGTCCTAGAAATAGACGCTCAAATTTTCTACCGTGCCACTTCCACACACTGATTGCCACACTGGTCCAAGTCATGGCAAAAGAAACTCACATCGGCCTCTGTGCCACCTCCTTGATGATGCTGCCACCCTGACCCAGGCCTTGGCAATAGACACTTACATCAATTACACTACATCTCCTCACTCCTATTGCCACCATGGACCAGCTCCTGCTAGTAGGTGCTCACATCAGCCACCGTGCGACATCCACCCGCCTGCTGCCACCCTGACCCTGGTCATGGCGATAGACACTCTCACCAGTAGCCTCCTAACATCTGATGCCATCCTGGCCCAGGTCCCTTCAATAGACAGTCACTTCGGCCAGTGCTCCACCACCTCGCTACTGCTGCTGCCGTGGGCCAGGTTCTCAGAATAGGCGCTTGCATTGGCTAAAACACCACCTCCCCATACTGGCTGCCACCCAGGCCCAGGTCTCGGTAATAGAACCTCATATTGGCCCCTGTGCCACCTCCTTGCTCTAGCTGCCACACTGGTCAATGACATGGCGAGGGACACACACATTGCCAACCACGCAACCACCTCACACCTGTGCCACTCTGGCCCAGGTCCTGCCAATAAATGCTCACTACAGCGACAATGACACCTCTTCACACCTGCTGCCACCTGGCCCAGTTCCTGTCAAGAAAAACACCTACTTCGGCCACCGCTCCACCTTGTCGCCCCTGCAGCCACACTGGCTCATGTCCTGGCAATAGACACTCACCTCAGCCCTTACTCGACCTCCTCGGACCTGCTGCCACCCTGGCCCACATCCTGGCCGTAGTTGCTCACATCAGGAACTGCTCCACCTCGTTGTGCCTGCTGCCAACGTCGCCACAAGTCCTGGAAATCAGCGAATGTGCCACCTTCACACAACTGCTGCCACCCTAAATGGTCCTTGCAATAGACACTCACATTACCCACTGCCCCACCTGCTCATGCCGGCTGCCACCCTAATCCAGGTCCTGGCCGCAGACACTCACATCGGCTGCCGCACCACCTCTTCATGCCTGCAGCCACCATGGCCCAGAACCTGTCGATAAACACTCACATTGGCATCCACACAATCTCTTTGCACCTGCTTCCACCTTGGCCCAGGCCTGGCAGTAGACGCTTACATTGGCCACCGCTCCACTTCCCCACATCTGCTGCCATACTGGCCCAACTTCTTGAAGTAGGCACTAACATCGGCTACCATGCCAGTTCCCCATACTACCTGCCACCCTGGCCCAGGTCGTGGCAACAGAAATTCACAAAAGCCTCTGAGCCACCTCCTTGCTCCTGCTACCAACCTGGTCTGGGCCCTGGCAATAGACACTCACATCAGCCACCTCTCCACCTCCTAGCACCTTCTGCTACCCGCGCCCATGTTCTGGCAGTAGACAATGATTTTTGGCCACTGCTGCACATCCCAACACCTGCTGCCACCCAGTCCCAGGCGCTGGCGATTGACGCCCTTGCATTGGTCACTCACATCTGTCATCACACAACCTCCCCACACCTGCTGCCACCCTAGCCCAGGTACTGACGATAGACACACATCGGCCACCAATCCACCACTTCGCCCCTACTACCACACTGGCCTAAGCCCTGGCAATAGATGCTAACATCGGCGTGTACTCTACCTCCTCGCGCCTGCTACCAACCTGGCTCAGATCCTGGCAGTTGATGCTCACATCAGCCACCGCTCTACCTCGTCGTGCTTGCTGCCTACCTGGCCCCGATTCCTGGTAATAGATGCTGACATAGGTACCCGTGCAACCTCCACACAACTGCTGCCACACTGCCGAGGTCCTGGCAATATATGCTGACATTGGTCACTGGTCCACCTGCAAGTGAAGGCTGCCACCCTAACCGAGATCATCGACCTCCGTGCCACCTCCTTTCTCCTGCTGCCACCCTGGAACAGTTGGAGAGGACAGGGGGTGATTTTTAGGAAATACGGTGTGAAATTGTGATTTAAAGTGTTTCAGTGCGTGATGCGCCAGATTCACGGCAAACGGTGGACGAAGGCTGGACAGTGCATTATGCAGGTGACATAGTTTTGCAACGAGCGTCGGTATGTGTGTATGTGCACAGCAATCATCAGAACGCAGCATTAGCAGAATTACACAGGCGCGGGCCGCGTGTGGTGTGGGTGTGTTAGCCAACACTGCGTACCCGGAGATTCAACAGCGGCTTGCGCTATTTAAGGGCGCCAGCATTCGGTTCGATCGAATAGGCATCTGGTCGCTGTAACGTCGTCATCGTCAGTGACGCTGCCTCCGAAGACCGGCTGTCGGTGGGCATTGCCTGCTGCTGCACTGGCGACTCCCGGCGTTGTCACGAGCCGCAGCATCTGCAGGAGGCGAGCTGGGCCGGGCCTCGTGCTGCTAACCTCCAACAGCCTGCGCAGCCGTGGACCGATCCCGGTGTCGCGTTCCACGGACTGCGTGCATCAGCAAGGCTCCACCACAACATGTGTGATGGGGTTGAGCCACCGGAAAATGTATTGGGAGAATCAACAAGAAAGAGAAAGATTGCTAAAAAAATGTTTCAAATGGCTCTGAGCACTATGGGTTCATCAGTCCCCTAGAACTTAGAACTACATAAACCTAACTAACCTAAGGACATCACACACTTTCATTCCCGAGGTCGCTCGGTTCCAGACTGTAGCGCCTAGAGAAGAATTATACAAACAGCCACCTTCTTCCACAAAGCCAAGCCTTACTACCCTGAACACGTCTCCCATTCCGGTCATCCGATTACACAGGTCCTGGCAATAGACACTCACATCAACCACTGCTCCACCTCCTTGCACATTCTGCTACCCTCGCCCAAATCCTGGCTATAGACGCTCACATTTGTCACCAAGCCACCACCCCACACCTGCTGCTTCCCTCATATAGGTCCAGGCAATAGATGCTCTCATTGGCCAACATACGACCTTCTTGTGCCTGCTGCCACTGTGGACTAGGTCCTAGCAATAGTTGCTCACATCAGCCTCCACACCACATAATCGTGACTGCTGCCACACTGGCCCAGGTAATGGCAAGAGACAGTCACATCAGACACAGTGTCACCTCCTCACACATGCTGTCGTCCTAGCCCAGGTCTTGGCAGTAAACACTTATATCAGCCTCCGTTCCCCTTCCTCTCAACTTCTGCCGCCATGCTCCATGTCCTGGCAATAGATGCTCAAATTGGCATCCACTCAAACTCTTCGTGCCTGCTCCCTCCATGTCCCAGGTCCTGACAATAGATGCTCACATCAGCCACCGCTTGACCTCTTCGAGCCTGCTGCCATCCTGGTCCAGGTTCTCGCAATAGACGATCAAATCAACCTCTGTGCCACCTCTTAGCGAACACTGCCACCCTGGCCCAGACCGTGGCAAATGACGGTAACATCTGCCACCACACCACCTCACCACCTCTCCACAAAAGCCGCCACCCCGGTTCAGGCCCTAGCAATAGATGCTCACATCTGCCACGTCGCCACCACCTTACACCAGCTGCTTCCCTCACAAATGTGGCAATAGACTCTCACATCAGCCACCACACCACACTCACCTGCTACCGCCGTGGCCCGTGTCTTGGCAATAGACACTCAAATTGGCCACTGCTACACCTCCCCACACCTGCTGCCCCCAGGCCAAAGCACTGGCAATGGTCGCTGACATCTGCCATCACTCACCTCCCCCTACCTGCTGCCACCCTGGCCCAGGTCCTGGCAGTAAACAGTAACATAAGCCACCACTCAACCTCGCCACCCCTACTGCCACACTTGCCCAGGTCCTGGCAACAAACCCTCACATCAACCTCCACCTTACATCCTCACACCTGCTGCCTTCCCTGTTCCAGATCCTGGCAGTAGACGCTCACATCAGCCACCATGCCATCTTCACACAACTGCTGTCATCCTGCACACGCCCTCACAATACATGCTGACATTGGCCAATGCTCCACCTGATCGTGCAGGCTACCACCCTAATTCATTTCAAGGCAATAAGTGCTTACATCGGCCACCGCATCACCTCTTCACACCTGCTGCTGTCCTGGTCCAGGACCTCGATATAGACACTTTCATCAGCAGTCACGCAACCTCCTTGCTCCTGTTGGCACCTTGTCCAAGGACCTGAAATAAACACTCACATCAGCCATTGCTCCTCCACCACCTTCTTCTACCCTGGCTCGTGTCCTGGCAGTAGATGTTCGCATTGGCCACTACTACACCTCCCCACACCTGCTACCACTCTGGCCCAGGCCCTGGCAAATGACACCCACATCTGCCACCACACCACATCCCAATACCGCCTGCCACCCTGGCCAATTTCATGGCAATAGGAACTGACTTCGAGCACCATGCCACCTCCTTGCTCCTGCTTGAATCCTAACCCAGCCTAGGTCCTGGCATTGGACACACAAATCTGCCACCATGCCATCTCCCCACACCTGCTTCCACGCCGGAACAGGTCCTGGCAATAGACAGTCACATTAGCCACCGCTACACCTCCTCACGCCTGCTGCTAATAGGGCCCAGAGTCCTGGCAGTAGACGATCACATCAGCCACCGCTCCATCTATTTGGGCCTGCTGCCATCCTGGTCCCGAGTCCTGGCAATAGACGCTCACATCGGCCACTGTGCCACCTCCACACAATATGAAACATATCCTTCGAAAAATTAATTAATTACAGAGCTTATAATCCTCTAAATTATTTGATTTTGAAACAGCTGGGCAAAACTGAATGTATTGAGTCATTAATCTCTTTACTTATTCGGATCAACACTAAACTGACACACAATATTTTTAGCGCAACGCAATCTGTCTTTCAAAAATCGCTGCAAAAGAATGGCCCTGACTAACAGTAACCTGTAGCTTTCATGAATCATTTACCTCACAAAACTCTTCGTTACTCGAACTGTTGCAAAACAGCGAGCGCCACTACTGTGAGCTAAATAAAAAATTCTAGCTACTGAAGGCACTAACTATAACAACTGATAGACATAGTCAGCAAATGAACGATTTTGATGGAGAACAATTAATGTATTTACTTTAAGAATGTTCAAAATTCATAATATATATATGTTAGTTCGTGATATCCAGTATTCCAAATTTACTCTTTCTGGCAGACATATGTCCAGATCATCCACTCTTAAAATTCTGCCATCTCTCTCCTCACATCCACGACTGCTGGTGGCACACATCCAATTGCGCAACGCTACACACTGTTCACATTCCGCTGCCCAACACTACTATAGTAAGTATTCCAACAACACAAACCAGCCACAGGCTGCACACAACACAGTCAGTGATTTTCATACAGAGCGCTATTTGGCGTTACCAACATAAAAACCTAACCTACATAGACATCATGCTCCCCACAAAAAATGTTACAAATTGTTTTGAGCCGTGGCCAATAATGGTTTGATATAATTTTTCTTATTTACAATAACAAAGATATCAAATGCACACACTTTTGATGCAATGTAGGTCAAAAGCAAGAATTGTTCTCAAAAATATAGCCCAGATAATTCATAACGATAGTGATTACAGTTTTCTTTTTTTCTGAATGTCTGAGCAGTAAAAGAAAATGCACACGTAAGTAGTTAATGTCCATGCAGTCTCGAAGATATAATGTTGTCCTTCCAACGGAAAGACAGTGCTGAATCATGACATGCAGACAGGTAATGGGCCACAACAGAACAAGCCCAAAACACAGTCATTCGAATATTTGAAGAATATTGGATGGTAGGGCATCACAGAGCAGACCCACAGGAGTCAACATCAAAGGTGCAGACCCACTGCAGTCATTGTAGAGATGGTCAGCAGCCATCTGTTGCGGCTGTGCAGGTGCACAATCACTATCGAAGAGTCTTACGGACAATATAGCAAGTCCTTAAACCACTACTTATGCACTCACAATGTTTTTGGAATTGTCCATAGAACCAGCAATGATGTTAACCAGTCCCTTGCTCAATTATTAACGCACGAGCAAACACTAACAGTCTCAACTTCTCACATATTGTGCATATACTATTACCAACAGAAATGTGTACTATGAAATGAATGCTTACAGGTTACTTAATTTGATGATGTAGTCTTAATTGCAATTTTATAACATGAGAATACAATTACAAAGGTACAGAAAACATCATTAAAAACAATAATACACATAGCATTTGTAGTGATATAGGCCTTACAAAAGAATAGAAATAAACGTACACATCAGTGCTACAGGAATTATGACATAAGTAAATACATAAAAGATCAGAATATTTTTCGTGAATAGTGCCTAATCATCTTTACGAAGTAAATAACAAATTATTAATGCAAATTAAATTTGAGTATAACAGTATTTCTCATCATAGTGTGTGTAGCTTAGAAATAGAAAATTTCTGTAACATGAATGTTGTTTGCTAAACACATAACGTTAGGACAAACACAAATACACAAAGGTACACAAACGCATAGCGGAATAACACAAAAGAAAAGATGGGGTTTGTTTTCAGTGTAACATTTGTTACTGAGTCCTCTTATTTCAACATTTGTTCACACACACAAAAAAAAAATATGAAAACATGCTTTCTGCATTTATATATTCACATATTTCTTACCTCATAATTTATTTTCCATTATCTTACCTCATCATATATTTCCGAGAAAATCCTACCTGAGCCAGTCAATAGACACGTCAGCCATTGCTCTACCCCCTCTTGTATTCTGCTACCCTGGCCTAGATCCTGGCAATAGACGCTCACATTGGCCACTGGTCCAACTTCCGACACCTGCTGCCACAATGTCGCAGGTGCTAGCAATAGACGCTCACATTTTCTACCGTGCCACTTCCACACACTGGCTGCCACTCTGGCCCAGGTCATGGCAAAAGAAACTCACATCGGCCTCTGTGCCACCTCCTTGATGATGCTGCCACCCTGGCCCACGCCCTGGCAATAGACACTTACATCGGCTACACTACATCCCCTCACTCCTCTTGCCACCATGGACCAGCTCCTGCTATTAGATGCTCACTTCAGCCACCGTGCCACATCCTCCCGCATGCTGCCACCCTGGCCCTGGTCATGGCGATAGACACTCTCACCAGCAACCTCCTAACATCTGATGCCATCCTGGCCCAGGTCCCTTCTATAGACAGTCACTTCGGCCAGCGCTCCTCCTCCTCACTACTGCTGCTGCCGGAAAATACTGCTACTGGATATCACGAACTGACATATATATATTATGAATTTTGAATATTCTTAAAGGAAATACATTGATTGTTCTCTATCAAAATCGTTCATTTGCTGACTATGTCTATCAGTTGTTATAGTTAGTGCGTTCAGTAACTAGAATCTTTCATTTAGCTGGCAGTAGTGGCGCTCGCTGTTTTGCAACAGTTCGAGTAACTAAGAGATTTATGAGGTAAATGATTCATGAAAGGTATAGGTTACTATTAGTCAGGGCCATTCTTTTGAAGCGATTTTTGAAAGTCAGATTGCGTTGCGCTAAAAATATTGTGTGTCAGTTTAGTGTTGATCCGAATAAGTAAAGAGATTAATGACTCAGTACATTCAGTTTTGCCCAGCTGTTAGAAAATCAAATAATTTAGAGGATTATAAGCTCAGTAATTAATTAATTTTTCGAACGATATGTTTCAAATTGTGTGGAGGTGGCACAGTGGCCGATGTGAGCGTCTATTGCCAGGACTCGGGACCAGGATGGCAGCAGGCCCAAATAGATGGAGCGGTGGCTGATGTGGTCGTCTACTGCCAGGACTCTGGGCCCTATTAGCAGCAGGCGTTAGGAGGTGTAGCGGTGGCTAATGTGACTGTCTATTGCCAGGACTGATCCGGCGTGGAAGCAGGTGTGGGGAGATGGCATGGTGGCAGATTTGTGTGTCCAATGCCAGGACCTAGGCTGGGTTAGGATTCAAGCAGGAGCAAGGAGGTGGCATGGTGCTCGAAGTCAGTTCCTATTGCCATGAAATTGGCCAGGGTGGCAGGCGGTATTGGGATGTGGTGTGGTGGCAGATGTGGGTGTCATTTGCCAGGGCCTGGGCCAGAGTGGTAGCAGGTGTGGGGAGGTGTAGTAGTGGCCAATGCGAACCTCTACTGCCAGGACGCGAGCCAGGGTAGAAGAAGGTGGTGGAGGAGCAACGGCTGATGTGAGTGTTTATTTCAGGTCCTCTGACAAGGTGCCAGCAGGCGCTAGGAGGTTGCGTGACTGCTGATGAAAGTGTCTATATCGAGGTCCTGGACCAGGACAGCAGCAGGTGTGAAGAGGTGATGCAGTAGTGGCCGATGTAAGTACTTATTGCTGGAAATGGATTAGGGTGGTAGCCTGCACGATCAGGTGGAGCATTGGCCAATGTCAGCATGTATTGTGAGGGCCTGTGCAGGATGACAGCAGTTGTGTGAAAATGGCATGGTGGCTGATGTGAGCGTCTACTGCCAGGATCTGGAACAAGGAGGGAAGCAGGTGTGAGGAGGTAAGGTGGAGCTTGATGTGAGGGTTTGTTGCCAGGACCTGGGCACGTGTGGCAGTAGGGGTGGCGAGGTGGAGTGGTGGCTGATGTGAGCATCTATTGCCAAGACCAGGGCCAGGTTAGCAGGAGGCGTGAAGAGGTATGGTGGTGACCGATGTGAGTGTCTATTGCCAGGACCTGGGTTTGGCTGGCAGCTAGCACAAGCAGGTGGAGCAGTGACCAATGCGAGCGTTTATTGCATGTACCTGGGCAGGTTGTCACAAGTTGTGAGGAGATGGCATGGTCGCCGATGTGAGCGTCTATTGCCAAGACTCAGGGCCAGTTTGGAAGTAGGAACAACGAGGTGGAGCAGTGGCAGATGTGAGCATCTATTGCCTCAGGGGAAGCTGGCGCATAGAGTTCGGGTTTGGGCCAATTTGAGTGTCTATTGCCAACACATGGGCCACGGCGGTAGCAGGTGAGGGAGTGTGGTGTGGTGGCTGATGTGAGCGTCTATTGCCAGCCCCTGGGTGAGGGAAGCAGCAGGTGTAAGGTGGTGGCGACGTGGCAGATGTGAGCATCTATTGCTAGGGCCTGAACCAGCTTGGCAGCTGTTGTGGAGAGGTGGTGAGGTGGTGTGGTGGCAGATGTTACCGTCATTTGCCACGGCCTGGACCAGGATGGCAGCAGGCTCGAAGAGGTCAAGCGGTGGCTGATGTGAGCATCTATTGTCGGAACCTGGGACATGGAGGGAGCAGGCACGAAGAGTTTGAGTGGATGCCAATTCGAGCATCTATTGCCAGGACATGGAGCATGGCGGCAGAAGATGAGCGGAAGGGGAACAGTGGCTGATTTAAGTGTTTACTGCCAAGTCCTGGGCTGGGGCGACAGCATGTGTGAAGAGGTGGCACTGTGTCTGATGTGATTGTCTCTTGCCATTACCTGGGCCAGTGAGGCAGCAGTCACGATTAGGTGCTGTGGAGGCTGATGTGAGCGACTATTGCTAGGACCTAGGCCACAGTGGCAGCAGGCGCAAGAAGGTCGTATGTTGGCCAACATGAGCATCTATTGCCTGGACCTATTTGAGGGAAGCAGCAGGTGTGGGGTGGTGGCTTGGTGGCAAATGTGAGCGTCTATAGCCAGGATTTGGGCGAGGGTAGCAGAATGTGCAAGGAGGTGGAGCAGTGGTTGATGTGAGTGTCTATTGCCAGGACCAGTGTAATCAGATGACCGAGTGGGAGACTTGTTCAGGGTTGTAAGGCTTGGCTTTGTGGAAGAAGGTGGCTGTTTCTAGAATTCTTCTCAAGGCGCTGCAGTCTGGAACCGCGCGACCTCGGGAATAAAAGTGTGTGATGTCCTTAGGTTAGTTAGGTTTATGTAGTTCTAAGTTCTAGGGGACTGATGAACCCATAGTGCACAGAGCCATTTGAAACATTTTTTTAGCAATCTTTCCGGTGGCTCAGCCCCACCACACGTGTTGTGGTGGAGCTTGCTGAAGCACGCAGTCCGTGAACGTGACACCGGGCTCGGTCCACGGCTGCGCAGGCTGTTGGAGGTTAGCAGCATGAGGCCTGGCCCAGCTCGCCTCCTGCAGATGCTGCGGCTCGTGACAACGCAGGGAGTCGACAGTGCAGCAGCAGCCAATGCCCACCGCCAGCCGGTCTTCGGAGGAAGTGTCACTGACGATGAAGACGTTACAGCGACCAGATGCCTATTCGGTTGAACCGAATGCTGACGCCCTTAAGTAGCGCAAGCCGCTGTTGAATCCCTGGGTACGCAGCGGGGTGTCTGTTAGAAGGTTCTTGATGAGTTGGCTCATACTCCCACACCACACGCGGCCCGCGCCTGTGTAATTCTGCTAATGCTGCATTCTGATGATTGCTGTGCACATACACACATACCGACGCTCGTTGCAAAACTATGTCACCTGCATAATGCACTGTCCAGCCTTCGTCCACCGTTTGCCGTGAATCTGGCGCATCGCGCACTGAGACACACCAAATTACAATTTCGCACCGTATTTCCTAAAAATCACCCCCTGTCCTCTACAACTGTGCCAGGGTGGCAGCAGGAGCAAGGAGGTGGCACGGAGGTCGATGATCTCGGCCAGGGTGGCAGCCTTCACTTGCAGGTGGACCAGTGGCCAATGTCAGCATATATTGCGAGGACCTCGGCAGTGTGGCAGCAGTTGTGTGGAGGTTGCACAGGTACCTATGTGAGCATCTATAACCAGGAATCGGGACCAGGTAGGCAGCAAGCACGACGAGGTAGAGCGGTGGCTGATGTGAGCATCAGCTGCCAGGATCAGAGCCAGGTTGGTAGTAGACGCGAGGAGGTAGAGTGGACGCCGATGTTAACATCTATTGCCAGGGCTTAGGCCAGTGTGGTAGTAGGGGCGAAGTGGTGGATTGGTGGCCGATGTGTGTCTATCGTCAGTACCTGGGCTAGGGTGGCAGCAGGTGTGGGGAGGTTGTGTGATGACAGATGTGAGTGACCAATGCAAGGGCGTCAATCGCCAGCGCCTGGGCCAGGGTGGCAGCAGGTGTTGGGATGTGCAGCAGTGGCCAAAAATCATTGTCTACTGCCAGAACATGGGCCTGGGCAGCAGAAGGTGCTAGGAGGTGGAGAGGTGGCTGATGTGTCTATTGCCAGGGCCCAGACCAGGTTTGTTGCAGGAGCAAGGTGGTGGCACAGGGGCTGATGTGAAATTCTATTGCCACGACCTGGGCCAGGGTGGCAGGTGGTATGGGGAACTGGCATGGTAGCCAATGTTAGTGCCTATTTCAAGGACTTGGGCCAGTGTGAAAGCAGATGTGGGGAAGTGGAGCGGTGGCCAATGTGAGCGTCTACTGCCAGGCCTGGGCCAAGGTGGTAGCAGGTGCAAAGAGGTTGTGTGGTTGCCGATGCGAGTGTTTATCGACAGGTTCTGGGCCATGGTGGCTGCAGGCATGAACAGGTTGTGCGGCAGCCAATGTGAGCATCTGCTGCCAGGACTGGATTAGGGTGGCAGCCGGCATGAGCAGGTGGGTCAGTGGGCAATGTGAGTGTCTATTGCAAGGACCTTGTAGGGTGGCAGCAGTTGTGTGAAGGTGGCACAATCGCTGATTTCCAGGACTTGTGGCGAGGTTGGCAGCAGGCACAACGAGGTGGAGCAGTTCCTGATGTGAGCAACTATGGCCAGGATGTGGGCCAGGGTGGCAGCAGGTTCGAGGAGGTAGAGTAAAGGCTGAGGTGAGTGTCTATTGCCAGGAGATGGGCCAGTGTGGCTGCAGGGGCGGCAAGGTGGAGCGGTGGCCGAAGTAAGTGTTTTTCTTGACAGGAACTGGACCAGGACAGCAGCTGGTGTGAAGAGGTGATGCGGTGGCCGATGTAAGCACTTATTGCCTTGAAATGGATTAGGGTGGTAGCCAGCACGATCTGGTGGAGCATTGGCCAATGTCAGCATGTATTGTGAGGGCCTGTGCAGGATGACAGCAGTTATGTGAAGATGGCATGGTGTCTAATGTGAGCGTCTACTGCCAGGATCTGGAACAGGGAGGGCAGCAGGCGTGAGGAGGTAAGGTGGAGGTTGATGTGAGGGTTTGTTGCCAGGACCTGGGCAAGTGTGGCAGTAGGGGTGGCGAGGTGGAGTGGTGG
Organism: Schistocerca americana; assembly: GCF_021461395.2. Taxonomy (NCBI): domain Eukaryota; kingdom Metazoa; phylum Arthropoda; class Insecta; order Orthoptera; family Acrididae; genus Schistocerca; species Schistocerca americana. The sequence goes on along the minus strand of NC_060122.1, from coordinate 491,144 downwards.
CTGATGTTACTGTTTACTGCCAGGACCTGGGCCAGGGTACCATCAGGTAGGGGGAGGTGAGTGATGGCAGATGGCAGCGACCACTGCCAGTGCCTTGGCCAGGGGTGCAGCAGGTGTGGGGAGGTGTAGCAGTGGCCAGTGTGATCGTCTATTGCCAAAACCAGGGCCAGGTTTGCAGGAGGCGTGAAGAGGTGGCATGGTCGCCGATGTGAGCGTCTATTGCCAAGCCTCAGGGCAAGTTTGGCAGTAGGAACAACGAGGTGGAGCTGTGGCAGATGTGAGCATCTATTGCTTCATGGGAAGCCGGCGCATAGAGTTTCGGTTTGGGCCAATTTGAGTGTCTATTGCCAAGACATGGTCCACGGCGGTAGCAGGTGAGGGAGTGTGGTGTGGTGGCTGATGTGAGCGTCTATTGCCAGCCCCTGGGTGAGGGAAGCAGGAGGTGTAAGGTGGTGGCGACGTGTCAGATGTGAGCATCTACTGCTAGGGCCTGAACCAGGGTGGCGGCTGTTGTGGAGAGGTGGGGAGGTGGTGTGGTGGCAGATGTTACCGTCATTTGCCACGGCCTGGGCCAGGGTGGCAGTATGCGCTAAGAGGTGGCACAGAGGTTGATTTGATCGTCTATTGCCAGAACCTGGATCAGGATGGCAGCAGGCTCGAAGAGGTCAAGCGGTGGCTGATGTGAGCATCTATTGTTAGGACCTGGGCCATTGAGGAAGCAGGCACGAAGAGTTTGAGTCGATGCCAATTTGAGCGTCTATTGCCAGGACATGGAGCATGGCGGCTGAAGTTGAGAGGAAGTGGAACGGTGGCTGATATAAGTGTTTACTGCCAAGACCTGGGCTAGTTCGACAGCATGTGTGAGGAGGTGGCACTGTGTCTGATGTGACTGTCTCTTGCCATTACCTGGGCCAGTGTGGCAGCAGTCACGATTAGGTTGTGTGGAGGCTGATGTGAGCGGCTATTGCCAGGACCTGAGCCACAGTGGCAGCAGGCGCAAGAAGGTCGTATGTTGGCCAACGTGAGCATCTATTGCCTGGACCTATTTGAGGGAAGCAGCAGGTGTGGGGTGGTGGCTTGGTGGCAAATGTGAGCGTCTGTAGCCAGGATTTGGGCGAGGGTAGCAGAATGTGCAAGGAGGTGGAGCAGTGGTTGATGTGAGTATCTATTGCCAGGACATGTGTAATCGGATGACGTAGTGGGAGACGTGTTCAGGGTTGTAAGGCTTTGCTTTGTGGAAGAAGGTGGCTGTTTGTAGAATTCTGCTCTAGGCGCTACAGTCTGGAACCGCGCGACCTCGGGAATGAAAGTGTGTGATGTCCTTAGGTTAGTTAGGTTTACGTGGTTCTAAGTTCTAGGGGACTGATGAACCCATAGTGCTCAGAGCCATTTGAAACATTTTTTTAGCAATCTTTCTCTTTCTTGTTGATTCTCCCAATACATTTTCCGGTGGCTCAGCCCCACCACACGTGTTGTGGTGGAGCCTTGTTGATGCACGCAGTCCGTGGAACGCGACACCGGGCTCGGTCCACGGCTGCACAGGCTGTTGGAGGTTAGCAGCATGAGGCCTGGCCCAGCTCGCCTCCTGCAGATGCTGCGGCTCGTGACAACGCCGGGAGTCGCCAGTGCAGCAGCAGGCAATGCCCACCGCCAGCCGGTCTTCAGAGGCAGCGTCACTGACGATGACGACGTTACAGCGACCAGATGCCAATTCGATTGAACCGAATGCTGACGCCCTTAATTAGCGCAAGCCACTGTTGAATCCCCGGGTACGCAGCGGGGTGTCTGTTAGAAGGTTCTTGATGAGTTGGCTAACACACCCACACCACACGCGGCCCGCGCCTGTGTAATTCTGCTAATGCTGCGTTCTGATGATTCTTGTGCACGTACACACATACCGACGCTCGTTGCAAAACTATGTCACCTGCATAATTCACTGTCCAGCCTTCGTCCACCGTTTGCCGTGAACCTGGCGCATCGCGCACTGAAACACACCAAATCACAATTTCGCACTGTATTTCCTAAAAATCACCCCCTGTCCTCTACAACTGTGCCAGGGTGGCAGCAGGAGCAAGGAGGTGGCACGGAGGTCGATTATCTCGGCCTGGGTGGCAGCCTTCACTTGCAGGTGGACCAGTGGCCAATGTCAGCATATATTGCGAGGACCACGGCAGTGTGGCAGCAGTTGTGTGGAAGTTGCACGGGTACCTATGTGAGCATCTATTACCAGGATTCGGTGCCAGGTAGGCAGCAAGCACGACGAGGTAGAGCGGTGGCTGATGTGAGCATCAACTGCCAGGATCTGAGCCAGGTTGGTAGTAGGCGCGAGGAGGTAGAGTGGACGCCGATGTTAGCATCTATTGCCAGGGCTTAGGCCAGTGTGGTAGTAGGGGCGAAGTGGTGGATTGGTGGCCGATGTGTGTCTATCGTCAGTACCTAGGCTAGGGTGGCAGCAGGTGTGGAGAGGTTGTGTGATGACAAATATGAGTGGCCAATGCAAGGGCGTCAATCGCCAGGGCCTGGGCCTGGGTGGCAGCAGGTGTTGGGATGTGCAGCAGTGGCCAAAAATCATTGTCTATTGCCAGAACATGGGCCCGGGTAGCAGAAGGTGCTAGGAGGTGGAGAGGTGACTGATGTGAGTGCCTATTGCCAGGGCCCAGACCAAGTTGGTAGCAGGAGCAAGGAGGTGGCACAGAGGCTGATTTGAATTTCTACTGCCACGACCTGGGCCAGGGTGGCAGATGGTATGGGGAACTGGCATGGTAGCCGATGTTAGTGCCTATTACAACGACTTGGGCCAGTGTGGCAACAGATGTGGGGAAGTGGAGCGGTGGCCAATGTGAGCGTCTACTGCCAGGCCTGGGCCAAGGTGGCAGCAGGTGCAAAGAGGTTGTGTGGTTGCCGATGTGAGTGTTTATCGACAGGTTCTGGGCCAGGATGGCTGTAGGCATGAAGAGGTGGTGCGGCAGCCGATGTGAGCATCTACTGCCAGGACCTGGATTAGGGTGGCAGCCGGCATGAGCAGGTGGGGCAGTGGGCAATGTGAGTGTCTATTGCAAAGACCTTGTAGGGTGGCAGCAGTTGTGTGAAGGTGGCACAGTCGCTGATTTCCAGGACTTGTGGCGAGGTTGGCAGCATGCACAACGAGATGGAGCAGTTCCTGATGTGAGCGACTATGGCCAGGATGTGGGCCAGGGTGGCAGCAGGTTCGAGGAGGTAGAGTAAAGGCTGAGGTGAGTGTCAATTGCCAGGACACGGGCCAGTGTGTCAGCAGGGGCGACGTGGTGGAGCGGTGGCCGAAGTAAGTGTTTTTCTTGACAGGAACTGTGCCAGGTGGCAGCAGGTGTGAAGAGGTGTCATTGTGGCCGTAGTGAGCATTTATTGGCAGGACCTGGGCCAGGGTGCCAAGGTGCGAGGAGGTTGCGTGGTTTTACAATGTGTGTGTCCCTCGCCACGTCCTTGACCAGTGTAACAGCAAGAGCAAGGAGGTGGCACAGGGGCCAATGTGAGGTTCTACTACTGAGACCTGGGCCTGGGTGGCAGCCAGTATGGGGAGGTGGTGCATTAGCCCATGCAAGCGCCTATTCTGAGAACCTGGCCCAGGGCAGCAGCAGTAGCGAGGAGGTGGAGCACTGGCCGAAGTGACTGTCTATTGAAGGGACCTGGGCCAGGATGGCATCAGATGTTAGGAGGTTGCTGGTGAGAGTGTCTATTGCCATGACCAGGGCCAGGGTGGCAGCAGGTGGGAGGATGTGGCATGGTGGCTGAAGTGAGCATCTAATAGTAGGAGCTGGTCCATGGAGGCAAGAGGAGTGAGGGGATGTAGTGTAGCCGATGTAAGTGTCTATTGCCAGGGCCTGGGCCAAGGTGGCAGCATCATCAAGGAGGTGGCACAGAGGCCGATGTGAGTTTCTTTTGCCATGACCTGGGCCAGGGTGGCAGCCAGTGTGTGGAAGTGGCACGGTAGAAAATGTGAGCGTCTATTTCTAGGACCTGGGCCAGGGTGGCAGCAGGTGTCGGGAAATGGAGCAGTGGCCAATGTGAGCATCTATTGCCACGATCTGGGCCAGGGTTGCAGCATCCCTGAATATGGAAGTTAATAGGAATATAAAAAAGGGAGGAAGGTTTATCTGTTTAGCGAGAGTAATAGAAGGCAGATTTCAGACTACCTAACACATCAAAACGAAAATTTCTGTTCCGACACTGACAATGTTGAGTGTTTATGGAAAAAGTTCAAGGCAATCGTAAAATGCGTTTTAGACAGGTACGTGCAGAGTAAAACTGTGGGGGACGGGAAAAACCTACCGTGGTACAACAACAAAGTTAGGAAACTACTGCGAAAGCCAAGAGAGCTTCACTCCAAGTTTAAACGCAGCCAAAACCTCTCAGACAAACAGAAACTAAACGATATCAAAGTTAGCCTAAGGAGGGCTATGCGTGGAGCGTTCAGTGGATTCGAAAGTAAAATTCTATGTACCGACTTGACAGAAAATCCTAGGAAGTTCTGGTCTTACGTTAAATCAGTAAGTGGCTCGAAACAGCATATCCAGACACACCGGGATGATGGCATTGAAACAGAGGATGACACGCGTAAAGCTGAAATTCTAAACACCTTTTTGCAAAGCTGTTTCACAGAGGAAGACCACACTGCAATTCCTTCTCTAAATCCTCGCACAAACGAAAAAATGGCTGACATCGAAATAAATGTCCAAGGAATAGAAAAGCAACTGGAATCACTCAATAGAGGAAAGTCCACTGGACCTGACGGGATACCAATTCGATTCTACACAGAGTACGCGAAAGAACTTGCCCCCCTTCTAACAGCCGGGTACCTCAAGTCTCTAGAGGAACTGAGGGTTCCAAATGATTGGAAAAGAGCACAGGTAGTCCCAGTCTTCAAGAAGGGTCGTCGAGCAGTTGCGCAAAACTATAGACCTATATCTCTGACGTCGATCTGTTGTAGAATTTTAGAACATGATTTTTGCTCGAGTATCATGTCGTTTCTGGAAACCCAGAATCTACTATGTAGGAATCAACATGGATTCCGGAAACAGCGATCGTGTGTGACCCAACTCGCTTTATTTGTTCATGAGACCCAGAAAATATTAGATACAGGCTCCCAGGTAGATGCTACTTTTCTTGACTTCCGGAAGGCGTTCGATACGGTTCCGCACTGTCACCTGATAAACAAAGTAAGAGCCTACGGAATATTTATTTTTTTTATTTATTTATTTATTGTTCCGTGGGACCATATTTAGGAGAAGTCTCCATGGTCATGGAACGAGTCAATACATGAAATTATAACACGATTGTAGAAACAGATAAAATGAAATATAAGAAACATATTCAGGCGACAAGTCGTTAGTTTAAATAAAGAAAATCAAGAATGTAACACTGGAATTTGCTTAATTTTTTATCTCTTCCAGGAGCTCCTCGACAGAATAGAAGGAGTGAGCCATGAGGAAACTCTTCAGTTTAGACTTAAAAGTGTTTGGGCTACTGCTAAGATTTTTGAGTTCTTGTGGTAGCTTATTGAAAATGTATGCAGCAGAATACTGCACTCCTTTCTGCACAAGAGTCAAGGAAGTTCATTCCACATGCAGATTTGATTTCTGCCTAGTATTAACTGAGTGAAAGCTGCTAACTCTTGGGAATAAGCTAATATTGCTAACAACAAACGACATTAAAGAAAATACATACTGTGAGGGCAATGTCAAAATTCCCAGACTATTGCATAGGGGTCGACAAGAGGTTTTCGAACTTACACCATACATAGCTCGAACATCCCGTTTTTGAGCCAAAAATACCCTTTTTGAATCAGAAGAATTACCCCAAAAAATAATCCGTCCAAAACCTCATAGAGAAAAGAGACTATAGCATTTTCAGTTGTTAAGCCATTTCTAAAACCAAACTGTACATTTGACAGCAAATTATGTGAATTTAAATGCTGCAGTAACCTTGTATATACAACCCTCTCGATAACTTTAGTAAACACCGATGGCATAGAAATAGGTCTATAATTGACAACATTATCCCTGTCACCCTTTTTATAAAGTGGCTTCACTACCGAGTACTTTAATCGGTCAGGAAACCGACCACTCCTAAAGGAAAAGTTACAGATATGGCTAAGTATTGAGCTAACATACGTGGAACAATACTTCAGTATTCTGCTAGATACCCCGTCATATCCATGAGAGTTCTTGGTCTTTAGTGATTTAATTATTAACTCAATCTCCCCCTTGTCAGTATCATGGAGGAGCATTTCAGGTAACAGTCTCGGAACACTTTTTTCTAAGAGCGCTATATGATTCCCTGTTGGGACTAGGTTTCTATTTAGTTCACCTGCTATATTCAGAAAGTGATTATTAAGTACTGTACATATATGCGACTTATCAGTAACACGGACATCCCCACTACGCACTGATTCTATATTCTCGACCTGTCTCTGCAGACCAGCCACTTCCTTTACGACTGACCATATGGTTTTAATTTTATCCTGAGACTTAGCTATTCTATCTGCATACCACATACTTTTTGCCTTCCTAATAACTTTTTTAAGCACCTTACAATACTGTTTGTAATGGGCTGCTGCATTTAGATTTTGACTGTTTCTAACGTTTTGATATAATTGCCACTTTGTTCTACAAGATATTCTTATCCCTTTAGTCACCCACCCAGGCTGCCTGTTTGTGTTAGTACCCTGTTTTGAACGTTCTAACGGAAAGCAACTTTCAAAGAGCACGAGAAAAGTCTTGAGGAAAGCATTGTATTTATCGTCTACTGTATCAGCACTATAAACATCTTGCCACTCTTGTTCCTTGATAAGGTTTACAAAAGTCTGTACAGCAACTGGATCAGCTTTCCTAAAAAGTTGGTAACTATATTTAACATGTGTTGCAGCACAAAAATCTTTTAGACTTAAAATTTGTGCATCATGATCTGAAAGGCCATTCACCTTTTTGCTAACAGAATGCCCTTCTAATAATGACGAATGGACAAAAATATTGTCTGTGGTTGTTCTACTGTTCCCTTGCACTCTCGTTGGAAAGAATACGGTTTGCATAAGATTATATGATTTAAGGAGGTCTACCAGCATCCTTTTCCTTGCACAATCACTTATACAATTAATATTGAAGTCACCACATATAACTAACTTTTTGTATTTCCTATAAAGTGAACCAAGAACCTCCTCTAGCTTTAGCAAAAATGTTGTGAAATCGGAGTCTGGGGATCTATAAATAACAACAGTAAGAAGTTTAGCTCCACTAAATTTAACCACACCTGCACAACATTCAAACACCTTTTCAGTGCAGTACTTTGAAACATCAATTGACTCAAATGGGATACCGTTTTTCACATACATGGCTACTCCCCCACACCGCAAAGAGCTCCTAGAAAAGCTGCCAGCCAACCTGTATCCTGGTAAAGGAAGCCTCTGAATTATCTCCTTATTTAAGAAGTGTTCAGATATACCAATAATTTCAGAGTCAACATCTATAAGCAGTTCACTAACTTTATCTCTAATACCTTGTATATTTTGATGAAATATACTAATTCCCTCATTAATTGGATACCCAAGCTTTGTAGAAAGTGGTTTCTTTGTTAGAGAGACTTCCCTTAAGCAGGAATACCCATCAGCTGACTTCAATCTAAAAAAGGTACAGCTTTAACACCCACAACTACCGGAATTTTCCCATGAGTGATCACACCACCCCCACCTATGCTGTCACCTATAAGTTTTGCCAACCTCCCCTTCCCATACCTGTTGAGGTGCAGGCCACGTCTAGTGAAACCCGTCCTACTGATAGACTCCACCGACACCACTGAAATGTGACTCATGCCTTCTGTCATCAGCGCACCCCCAAGTCTCATATTATTACGCCTGACGGCTGTATTAAGATGAGGCCGATCGTGACGCTGAAACAGTTCCACTAAATGCACATTCGTGTTGCCAGTCTGAGTGGCTATCTTTTCCAGGTCACCATCTATGTGGTACTCCCCATCCCTATCAATACTATTACCAGCCCCACCCACAATCACTATCTGATCCTCTTTAGTAAAATCCCTACATAACCCCCCTGTGTTAAAAGTCACCTGAGCCAATCCTGCATTAGGCTTCACAATGCTGGTGACCTGGTACTTACTCCCCAAAACTTCCTGCAACTGCTGGCCTACACCTCTACCATGAGAACTACCTAACAGCAGAACCTTCTTTTTTCTCTTAGACTTTGCAACTGTCCTAGCCACCGTAACTGCTGAGGTCTGCTGCATACTTCCTATATCTACAGCTACTAGAGATTCCTCTCCACTAGACTCTGACAGTTGGTCATATCTATTACAAACACCAATAGTAAAACTATCTGAAAATCTCCTTCTCCTAGCAGATCTCTTGCCAACAGCCAGCTCCCATTCCCCAACCCCCTTCTCCCTCCTCATCCTATCTAGCTCCTCCTGTGCGTTTTTCAACGGCACCTGAAGGGCACAGATCTTACGCTCCTGCTCCTCTATCAACTTACTCTTGCTACATAACCTGCAATTCCAGGAGAGGATCTCACCAGAATGCCCACTGGCTTCCCCACTGCATTCCCTCCAGTGAAAATACTTCGAAAAAGTATCACACCGCAATCCACTACTCACGAACCTACGGCAAAGCCCACACTTCTCACTCATGGTAAAATTTTACAATTATTGAAACAAGAAAACAACTTTATCTAAGTTCCGCTACTACAATAAGAAGATGTTACAAACTGACTACAATTATCACAAACTTGCTCTACAAGGAAAGTAACTATTATTATTGGCAGTATTAATCAACAACAAACGAGAATTTAACAAAATACTAACACAGAAAGAAAATCAAACGTCTAATGACAGTAACGAAACTGAAAATTTCTTCTGAAGTTATTTCACCGGAAAACACCAAGAACACCGGTTGAAGACTACTAAAGTTCCTAAATAAACTACTATACACAAACAATTAATTAGTACTTAGCTTTCGATGCGCCGCTACAGCTGCAACTGGTCAGCGCGGAATGTAAACACGGGTAAGAGGTTAAGTTGCTCGATACGAAACACTCACAAATATCAGGTCACAACACAAGAAATGCAGAGGTGAATGAAGAAACCACTAATAAGTCACTTATATAGTAAATATTGTCACAAAAACAGTTAAAATATATATCTGAAACCTAAAAATAGATGAAAACTAAGAGAGCGATCTCACACGCAGTCACGCGCTTATGACGTCAGCTCTGTGGCTGGATTGAAGAGTTTTTAGCAAACAGAACACAGCGTGTTGTTATCAATGTTTAATAAACTCAAGTGGCAGACAATGCAAGAGAGGCGCTCTGCATCGCGGTGTAGATTGCTCGCCAGGTTTCGAGAGGGTGCGTTTTTGGATGAGGTATCGAATATATTGCTTCCCCCTACTTATACCTCCCGAGGAGATCACGAATGTAGAATTAGAGAGATTAGAGCGCGCACGGAGGCTTTCAGATAGTCGTTCTTCCCGCGTACCATACGCGACTGGAACACGAAAGGGAGGAAATGACAGTGGCACGTAAAATGCCCCCCGCCACACACCTTTAAGTGGCTTGCGGAGTATAAATGTAGATGTAGATGTAGATGTAGAGGTGGAGCAATGGCTGACGTGTCTATTGACGGGCTCAGGTAGGATTTTCTCGGAAATACACTCCTGGAAATGGAAAAAAGAGCACATTGACACCGGTGTGTCAGACCCACCATACTTGCTCCGGACACTGCGAGAGGGCTGTACAAGCAATGATCACACGCACGGCACAGCGGACACACCAGGAACCGCGGTGTTGGCCGTCGAATGGCGCTAGCTGCGCAGCATTTGTGCACCGCCGCCGTCAGTGTCAGCCAGTTTGTCGTGGCATACGGAGCTCCATCGCAGTCTTTAACACTGGTAGCATGCCGCGACAGCGTGGACGTGAACCGTATGTGCAGTTGACGGACTTTGAGCGAGGGCATATAGTGGGCATGCGGGAGGCCGGGTGGACGTACCACCGAATTGCTCAACATGTGGGGCGTGAGGTCTCCACAGTACATCGATGTTGTCGCCAGTGGTCGGCGGAAGGTGCACGTGCCCGTCGACCTGGGACCGGACCGCAGCGACGCACGGATGCACGCCAAGACCGTAGGATCCTACGCAGTGCCGTAGGGGACCGCACCGCCACTTCCCAGCAAATTAGGGACACTGTTGCTCCTGGGGTATCGGCGAGGACCATTCGCAACCGTCTCCATGAAGCTGGGCTACGGTCCCGCACACCGTTAGGCCGTCTTCCGCTCACGCCCCAACATCGTGAAGCCCGCCTCCAGTGGTGTCGCGACAGGCGTGAATGGAGGGACGAATGGAGACGTGTCGTCTTCAGCGATGAGAGTCGCTTCTGCCTTGGTGCCAATGATGGTCGTATGCGTGTTTGGCGCCGTGCAGGTGAGCGCCACAATCAGGACTGCATACGACCGAGGCACACAGGGCCAACACCCGGCATCATGGTGTGGGGAGCGATCTTCTACACTGGCCGTACACCACTGGTGATCGTCGAGGGGACACTGAATAGTGCACGGTACATCCAAACCGTCATCGAACCCATCGTTCTACCATTCCTAGACCGGCAAGGGAACTTGCTGTTCCAACAGGACAATGCACGTCCGCATGTATCCCGTGCCACCCAACGTGCTCTAGAAGGTGTAAGTCAACTACCCTGGCCAGCAAGATCTCCGGATCTGTCCCCCATTGAGCATGTTTGGGACTGGATGAAGCGTCGTCTCACGCGGTCTGCACGTCCAGCACGAACGCTGGTCCAACTGAGGCGCCAGGTGGAAATGGCATGGCAAGCCGTTCCACAGGACTACATCCAGCATCTCTACGATCGTCTCCATGGGAGAATAGCAGCCTGCATTGCTGCGAAAGGTGGATATACACTGTACTAGTGCCGACATTGTGCATGCTCTGATGCCTGTGTCTATGTGCCTGTGGTTCTGTCAGTGTGTTCATGTGATGTATCTGACCCCAGGAATGTGTCAATAAAGTTTCCCCTTCCTGGGACAATGAATTCACGGTGTTCTTATTTCAATTTCCAGGAGTGTATATGATGAGGTAAGATAATGGAAAATAAATAATGATGTAAGAAATATGTGAACATATAAATGCAGAAAGCATGTTTTAATACAATTTTTTTGTGTGTGAACAAATGTTGAAATAAGAGGAAAGATCTACGGAATGAAGTTTTGCTTTGGACTGCAGTAACAAATGTTACACTGAAAACAAACCCCGTCTTTCCTTTTGTGTTATTCCGCTATGTGTTTGTGTACCCTTGTGTATTTATGTTTGTCCTAACGTTATGTGTTTAGCAAACAACATTCATGTTACAGAAATTTTCTATTTCTGAGCTGCACACACTATGATGAGAAATACTGTTACACTCAAATTTAATTTGCATTAATAATATGTTATTTACTTCGTAAAGATGATTAGACACTATTCACGAAAGATATTCTGATCTTTTATGTATTTACTTATGTCATAATTCCTGTAGCACTGATGTGTACGTTTATTTCCATTCTTTTGTAAAGGCTATATCACTACAAATGTTATGTGTATTATTGTTTTTAATGATGTTTTCTGTACCTTTGTAATTGTATTCTCATGTTATAAAATTGCAATTGACACTACTTCATCAAATTAAGTAACTTATGTAAGCATTCATTTCATAGTGAACATTTCTGTTGGGAATAGTATATGCACAATATGTGAGAAGTTGAGACTCTTAGTGCTTGCTCGTGCGTTAATAATTGAGCAAGGGACTGGTTAACAGCATTGCTGGTTCTATGGACAATTCCAAAAACATTGTGAGTGCATAAGTAATGGTTTAAGGACTTGCTATATTGTCCGTAAGACTCTTCGATGGTGATTGTGCACCTGCACAGCCGCAACAGGTGGCTGCTGACCATCTCTACAGTGACTGCAGTGGGTCTGCACTTTTGATGACCCCCCACCACTACCATACTCTCTACCAGGACTCCTGTGGGTCTGCTCTGTGATGACCTACCATCCAATATTCTTCAAAAATTCGAATGACTGTGTTTTGGCTTTGTTCTGTTGTGGCCCATTACCTCTCTGCATGTCATGATTGAGCACTGTCTTTCCGTTGGAAGAACAACATTATATCTTCGAGACTGCATGGACATTAACTACTTACGTGTGCATTTTCTTTTACTGCTCAGAGATTCAGAAAAAAAGAAAACTGTAATTACTATCGTTATGAATGATCTGGACTGTCTTTATGAGAAAAATTCTTGCTTTTGACCTACATTGCATCAAAAGTGTGTGCATTTGATATCTTTGTTATTGTAATTATGAAAAATTATATCAAACCATTATTGGCCACGGCTCAAAACAATTCGTAACATTTTCTGTGGGGAGCATGATGGCTATGTAGGTTAGGTTTTTATGTTGGTAACGCCACATAGCTCTCTGTATGAAAATCCCTGACTGTGTTGTGTGCAGCCTGTTGCTGGTTTGTGTTGTTGGAATATTTACTATAGTAGTGTTAGGCAGCGGAATGTGAACAGTGCGTAACGTTGCGCAGTTGGATGTGTGCCACCAGCAGTAGTGGATGTGAGGAGAGAGATGGCAGAATTTTAAGAGTGGACGATCTGGACATATGTCTGCCAGAAAGAGTAAATTTGGAATACTGGATATCACGAACTGACATATATATATTATGAATTTTGAACATTCTTAAAGTACATACATTGATTGTTCTCTATCAAAATCGTTCATTTGCTGACTATGTCTATCAGTAGTTATAGTTAGTGCCTTCAGTAGCTAGAACCTTTTATTTAGCTGGCAGTAGTGCCGCTCGCTGTCTTGCAACAGTTCCAGTAACGAAGAGTTTTGTGAGGTAAATGATTCATGAAAGGTAGAGGTTACTGATAGTCAGGGCCATTCTTTTGTAGCGATTTTTGAAAGTCAGATTGCGTTGCGCAAAGATATTGTGTGCCAGTTTAGTGTTGATCCGAATAAGTAAAGAGATTAATGACTCAGTACATTTAGTTTTGCCCAGATGTTTGAAAATCAAATAATTTATAGGATTATAAGCTCAGTAATTAATTAATTTTTCGAAGGATATGTTTCAAATTGTGTGGAGGTGGCACAGTGGCCGATGTGAGCGTCCACTGCCAGGATCTGGAACAGGGAGGGCAGCAGGCGTGAGGAGGTAAGGTGGAGGCTGATGTGAGGGTTTGTTGCCAGGACCTGGGCAAGTGTGGCAGTAGGGGTGGCGAGGTGGAGAGGTGGCTGATATTACTGTTTACTGCCAGGACCTGGGCCAGGGTGGCAGCAGGTAGGGGGAGGTGAGTGATGGCAGATGTCAGCGACCATTGCCAGTGACTTGGCCAGGGGGCAGCAGGTGTGGGGAGATGTAGCAGCGGCCAATGTGATCGTCTATTGCCAAGACCAGGGCCAGGTTGGCAGGTGGCATGAAGAGGTGGAGTGGTGACCGATGCGAGCGTCTATTGCCAGGACCTGGGTTTGACTGGCAGCCAGCACAAGCAGGTGGAGCAGTGACCAATGCGAGCGTTTATTGCATGTAACTGGGCAGGGTGACACAAGTTGTGTTGAGATGGCATGGTCGCCGATGTGAGCGTCTATTGCCAAGACTCAGGGCCAGTTTGGCAGTAGGAACAACGAGGTGGAGCAGTGGCTGATGTGAGCATCTATTGCCTCAGGGGAAGCCGGCGCATAGAGTTCGGGTTTGGGCCAAATTGAGTGTCTATTGCCAAGACATGGGCCACGGCGGTAGCAGTTGAGGGAGTGTGGTGTGGCGGCTGATGTGAGCGTCTATTGCCAGCCTCAAGGGTGAGGGAAGCAGCAGGTGTAAGGTGGTGGCGACGTGGCAGATGTGAGCATCTACTGCTAGGGCCTGAACCAGGGTGCCGGCTGTTGTGGAGAGGTGGTGAGGTGGTGTGGTGGCAGATGATACCGTCATTTGCCACGGCCTGGGCCAGGGTGGCAGTATGCGCTAAGAGGTGGCACAGAGGTTGATTTGATCGTCTATTGCCAGAACCTGGACCAGGATGGCAGCAGGCTCGAAGATGTCAAGCGGTGGCTGATGTGAGCATCTATTGTCAGGACCTGAGCCATGGAGGAAGCAGCCACGAAGAGTTTGAGTGGATGCCAAATTGAGCGTCTATTGCCAGGACATGGATCATGGCGGCATAAGACGAGAGGAAGTGGAACGGTGGCTGATATAAGTGTTTACTGCCAAGACCTGGGCTAGGGCGACAGCGTGTGTGAGCAGTTGGCACTGTGTCTGATGTGACTGTCTCTTGTCATTACCTGGGCCACTGTGGCAGCAGTCACGGTTAGGTGGTGTGGAGGCTGATGTGAGCGATAATTGCCAGGACCTGAGCCACGGTGGCAGCAGGCGCAAGAAGGTCGTATGTTGGCCAACGTGAGCTTCTATTGCCTGGACCTATTTGAGGGAAGCAGCAGGTGTGGGGTGGTGGCTTGGTGGCAAATATGAGCGTCTATAGCCAGGATTTGGGCGAGGGTAGCAGAATGTGCAAGGAGGTGGAGCAGTGGTTGATGTGAGTGTCTATTGCCAGGACCTGTGTAATCGGATGACCGGAGTGGGAGACATGTTCAGGGTTGTAAGGGTTGGCTTTGTGAAAGAAGGTGGGTGTTTGCAGAATTCTTCTCTAGGTGCTACAGTCGGGAACCGCGCGACCTCGGGAATGAAAGTATGTGATGTCCTTAGGTTAGTTAGGTTTATGTAGTTCTAAGTTCTAGGGGACTGATGAACCCATAGTGCTCAGAGCCATTTGAAACATTTTTTTAGCAATCTTTCTCTTTCTTGTTGATTCTCCCAATACATTTTCCGGTGGCTCAGCCCCACCACACGTGTTGTGGTGGAGCCTTGTTGATGCACGCAGTCCGTGGAACGCGACACCGGGCTCGGTCCACGGCTGCGCAGGCTGTTGGAGGTTATCAGCACGAGGTCTGGCCCAGCTCGCCTCCTGCAGATGCTGCGGCTCGTGACAATGCCGGGAGTCGCCAGTGGAGCAGCAGCCAATGCCCACCGCCAGCCGGTCTTCGGAGGCAGCGTCACTGACGATGACGACGTTACAGCGACCAGATGCCTATTCGATCGAACCGAATGCTGGCGCCCTTAAATAGCGCAAGCCGCTGTTGAATCTCCGGGTACGCAGTGGGGTGTCTGTTAGAAAGTTTTTGATGATTTGCCTAACACACCCACACCACACGCGGCCCGCGCCTGTGTAATTCTGCTAATGCTGCGTTCTGATGATTGCTGTGCACGTACACACATACCGACGCTCGTTGCAAAACTATGTCACCTGCATAGTGCACTGTCCAGCCTTTGTCCACCGTTTGCTGTGAAGCTGGCGCATCGCGCACTGAAACACACCAAATCACAATTTCGCACCGTATTTCCTAAAAATCACCCCCTGTCTTCTACAACTGTGCCAGGGTGGCAGCAGGAGCAAGTAGGTGGCACGGAGGTCGATGATCTCGGCCAGGTTGGCAGCCTTCACTTGCAGGTGGACCAGTGGCCAATGTCAGCATATATTGCGAGGACCTCGGCAGTGTGGCAGCAGTTGTGTGGAAGTTGCACGGGTACCTATGTGAGCATCTATTACCAGGAATCTATGCCAGGTAGGCAGCAAGCACGACGAGGTAGAGCGGTGGCTGATGTGAGCATCAACTGCCAGGATGTGAGCCAGGTTGGTCGTAGGTGCGAGGAGGTAGAGTGGACACCGATGTTAGCATCTATTGCCAGGGCTTAGGCCAGTGTGGTAGTAGGGGCGAAGTGGTGGATTGGTGGCCGATGTGTGTCTATTGTCAGTACCTGGGCTAGGGTGGCAGCAGGTGTGGGGAGGTTGTGTGATGACAGATGTGAGTGACCACTGCAAGGGCGTCAATCGCCAGGGCCTGGGCCAGGCTGGCAGCAGGTGTGGGGATGTGCAGCAGTGGCCAAAAATCATTGTCTATTGCCAGAACATGGGCCCAGGTAGCAGAAGGTGCTAGGTGGTGGAGAGGTGACTGATGTGAGTGTCTATTGCAAGAGCCCAGACCAGGTTGGTAGCAGGAGCAAGGAGATGGAACAGAGGCTGATGTGAATTTCTATTGCCACGACCTGGGCCAGGGTGGCAGGTGGTATGGGGAACTGGCATGGTAGCCGATGTTAGTGACTATTTCAAGGACTTGGGCCAGTGTGGCAGGAGATTTGGGGAAGTGGAGCGGTGGCCAATGTGAGCGTCTACTGCCAGGCCTGGGCCAAGGTGGCAGCAGGTGCAAAGAGGTTGTGTGGGTTGTCGATGTGAGTGCTTATCGACAGGTTCTGGGTCAGGGTGGCTGTAGCCATGAAGAGGTGGTGCGGCAGCCGATGTGAGCATCTACTGCCAGGACCTGGATTAGGGTGGCAGCCGGCATGTGCAGGTGGGGCAGTGGGCAATGTGAGTGTCTACTGCAAGAACCTTGCAGGGTGGCAGCAGTTGTGTGAAGGTGGCACAGTCGCTGATTTCCAGGACTTGTGGCGAGGTTGGCAGCAGGCACAACGAGATGGAGCAGGTCCTGATGTGAGCGACTACGGCCAGGATGTGGGTCAGGGTGGCAGCAGGTTCGAGAAGGTAGAGTAACGGCTGAGGTGAGTATCTATTGCCAGGACATGAATCTCGACGCAATTTGTGTATTCCATCTTCATTGAGAGGTTCTGAACGTTACAATTAACTGTCAGTTTTGCGTCGGATTCGAAAAACTATACTCACAGGAGAACGACCAAAGGGTGCCCGAGGTAGCATTAGACCCTTGGAGACAAGTCGGCTGGAGGACGATATATTGAATCTCGACGCAATTTGTGTATTCCATTGTCATTAAGAGGCTCTGAACGTTGCAATTAACTGTCAGTTTTGCGTCGGATTCGAAATACTAGACTCACAGGAGAACGACGGTAAGGTGCCAAAGGTGCTCAGAGTTATCAGCGAGCGGAACGCTGCCAAGCGCTGACGTAATCACATGCAACTGTTACATAAGCATATCTACTGTGATAGGCCCCTGAGGGGAGCCAGGGAGCAGGATACTGAGTGAGGTGTGGTGCTACAAAAGCATAAAATCGGTTCTCGGCTTTTGGCAAGATCAATGTGTAGTTTTTATTAATGATAATACACCATACAATCACCAACAAATTTACAATCTTCCATATTAGATGTAACGCTTATTTTAGACCAAATATAAATTTTTTCGTCGGAATTAATCTTACGTCTAGTCCTACAATTAAGTGACAATGAACCATAAGGTACTAAGTAAGAACGGGGGCGAGTTTGCCTGTGGAGAATAACATGTGCCCCGGCCCGCTTGTGGGCGAGTTTGTACAGGCGACTAAGCAGCGTGCGCTTGTATCTTGAGCTATAAATAGCTGCTGATTCAACTTCGCGCATTCATTATATGAATAGCATTATTCAAGAATGGGTCGCCGTTTTGGATATCGCCGTCGCAGACGAATACTGGTCTACAAACAATTGGTGAATATTACTGGCACTTATGGTACCGTTCCAGCGCCAGGTGCCAGTAAAATGGTATCAAATCTCAAGAAGATTGCTAGTCTACCTATATTGTCAGGTCCTAATTACTTTTTAGGAGGACGATGTATTGAATCGCGACGCAATTTGTGTGTTCCATCGTCATTAAGAGGTTCTGAACGTTACAATTAACTGTCAGTTTTGCGTCGGATTCGAAAAACTAGACTCACAGGAGAACGACCATAGGGTACCCGAGGTAGCAATAGACCCTTGGATAAAAGTCAGCTGGAGGACGATGTATTGAATCTCGACGCAATTTGTGTGTTCCATCGTCATTAACAGGCTCTCAACGTTACAATTAACTATCAGTTTTGCGTCGGATTCTTAAAACTAGACTCACAGGAGTACGACGATAATGTGCCAGAGGCCGCAATAGACCCTTGGAGACACGACGGCTGTGGGACGATGTATTGAATCTCGACGCAGTTTGTGTGTTCCATCGTCATTAAGACACTCTGAGCGTTACAATTAATTGTCAGTTTTGCGTCGGATTCGGAAAACTAGACTCACAGGAGAACCACTATGAGATGACCGACACAGCAATAGACCGTTGCAGACATTTGCGCTAGAGGACAATGCATTGAATCGCGACGCAATTTGTGTGTTACATGGTCATTTCTGTGTTTCGTTCCACACACTGGGCAAGATATTTTTAAAGCTTTTTATGAATACTACTGGGTGTACTGATTTCCGTTCAGTAGTAAACGTTTGAAATTGTCTATTTTTGATTAAACTTTCTTCCACTAATATTTTTGAACTACATGGTTTTGCTCCTTGGACATATGCTGTGTGCTCCGAACCGAAGCTACAGCTCTTCGCATTATCGACTACAGATTCCCCATTGTTGTATCGCGTATAAGTTTGTGCGTTGCCGAAACCATGGGCTGTTGGCGACAGAGGTTCCTGTTCCAAATGTTTTCTGCTTTGTGCTAAACCCTTCTCCAGGTCGGATATCCGTTTGTTCATATTCACTTGCCACTGCGGAATATCCTCACTGAGTATTTGTTTGATGGTTTGCACGTCGTTCTGTACCTGACTATTCACTGCGGTACTGAACGATTCAGAGCCTCTATTTGCTATGGCTGCTTGTACTTTGGAATTAATGTTCTTGTCAATCTCACACTCCTTCACTTCTAGCCATGAGTTGAATTCTGTTTCAATTTTAGTTGCTTGTTCGTTCCACTTCTGCTCTAGAAGCTGCGTGGAATCTATTTCTAGCTTTTCTACTCGATTGGCTAATACACCTATTTCGTCTACCCTGTTAGTGTTTGCTACTTGCAGGTTGTTGACCTGTTCAGTCAGCTCCTGCACGGCCTTAGGTATCGACTCATAATTCTGTTTCATATCTGCAATCTCTTTTTTCATGTTTTCTAACGATTGCACAAGTTGCTGGTCCCGCTCAGCTTGCCGGCGATCTCGCTCAACTTGCTGGCGGTCTCGCTCGACTTGCAGTAGCGCAAATTCTGCCTGGTAATTCAGCACGCGCTCTAATATAGCCTGAAGCGAATACCCACCAGGCAGATTACCACTCTCTGGTTCCTGCTTTTCTGGTGGTGGTACAACTTCTTTCTCTACATCCCCTTGAGGACTAGTGGGCGGTGGCACCACTTCCTGTGCCCCTGCCCCCACATTCTCACATGTTATATCCTCAAAGAGAGTACTAGTACTACTTGAGGTACCCGGTTCCACATTTCCTGCACTAACTAATTGTTGTTCCTCAGTATCCATATTGCTCGGACGTTGACTACGCAACTTAACCATATTCATAAATTGCTTACTAAACCACAAAGTCTGACAGTTTTGCCCCTTGCACACAAAATACGTTAATTTATCTACACTAACTGCACACTAAAAATTACTATCTACCATCAACTTTGTCCTGTCACAAACACTAACATCAAACTACGCACAATATGCACACCACTAGCGAAATGAGATCACTTCACTAGAGCTCGACTTCTACAAACAGGACAACTACACTGTAGTCTTACCTTTAGTTTATCTTATCTCGGGGTTCGGCTGCCCCCGGATTACGTAGTCGTTACAGCTTCTCAGTACTATCAGGATCGTCTTCTCAGACTCGTTTGCAGTAGTACGTTTTGTCATGAAAGAGTGTTTACACATTCATTAATACATAGCATTGATTATGATATACATACATACATTTATCACTGAATACATATATATCTACACATACATAACAATCAACACTGAAAGAAAAATATATAAAATTTTATATTTGTGGCCACTGCAAATTCGGGCCCCGCGTTTTTGGGCGACAGTTTCGCGTTTTTTATTATCGCATATACGAAAAGAGCCGCGAAATATCTGTTAATAATGCTGTGCTTTGCTTTTCTTTATCATCATTACCCTTTAGCGGAATGAAATGTATATATGGAAGTCTTATTGTTATTTAAGGAACGATTTTTCGTAACTGTAACTCATGCCAAGAATCAATATATCTTCCCTACTTCATAGTGATTAAAAGTTGAAATTACTTTGTTATGAGCACTGATGTTACAGTCCGTGTGATCGTTCAAAAACACAAGTTCGCAGTGGATTTTATTTCTCGTTAAAATGCTATTTCATACCACGACTAGCCCAAGAACATGAGACTCTCATTAAAAAATACGTTGTCACTATAAAGTTTGCCAGATCAGAACGGAGCACAGCAAGATTCCTATCAGATTCTGAAGGTACATTAAATTATTTGCACTGTAAATTATATCCTATCAGCAGCCCGCGTCAATCTGCAACACATCATAAAATCTGCTGATCTTCACTGCCAGTCTGGGAGCTAAAAGAAATAATATTATTTTACTATTATTTTACCGCTTCCTTGCGGTATGCTCGACTATATTGTAAGTCGTTTAAATACGCAGCGGCAGCGGCTCTTCGTTCTCCACGCAGCTCAGCACCACAGATAATATTTATATAACTGAAAAATGTCTCAACAGGATGGGATAATATGCAAGCAAGCTTAACAATAAATAATACAAGTTTTCATTTAAACAACTCTATTAAAACCTTTAAATATCTCAGTGATTACAGACCTTTGTGAATTCGCACGTAATGGCGTACATTGCTTAGTCTCGACAAAAGAATGCTACACTAGCGTTCGCTACTACGACACAGGATATCTTACTCGTTCGACTCCCAGATGAAGAAGACAAAGAAATTGCTATTCGTCACGTATTATATACTAGTTACTTATTTTAATCTTTGTTCGACATTTATCGTCTGTGGCGGTTTCATTACTCGCCGACGCAGATATTCTCAGAAATAAATAATAAAAAAAATACATAATTTTATACAATAACACAATATGATACATATAATTTTCTCGTTACTACATAATATGTTGTTTTTGTTTCTTACTAGACGTTACAACTAGATACATCTAGTGGACCCACTATATCCATTGCACATTTTTCAAATACTGTTTCAGCTGTGTCTGTAATTTCTAAAGGCATCCTTGTTTTCATTTGTGTGTTTTTGTTCTTTTGACATGATAGACACTTCCTAATATAATTTTCAATGTCCCGCTTCATTCCGCGCCACTGCTTGTACGCTTTTATCCTCTCGAATGTCCTATGCATTCCCTGGTGCCCTCCCAAGGGATTATCGTGCATCTCCTTTAATATACTTTCCTTTTCTTCGGGGCTAATTTCCTCATTACTATTTGTCTCTTGGTCTATCTCACCTGACACTTGCGCTTGCCGCACGTTTACGGAACTCTGTTCCGCCTTTTCTTGTGCTACTGAGGTTCTTTCTGCCTCCACATTTCGCTTTAAACTTGTCTCTTCCTTTCCTTCCTGCCTTATCCGGCTTAACGCGTCCGCATTACTGTTTAGCCTTCCTGGCTTATATACTACCTCGTAGTCGCACTCTTCGAGCTTCAGTCTCCACTTTAGGAGCCTCGAACTCGGATCCTTCACACTAAATATCCATGTTAGTGGCTTATGGTCTGTCACCACTGTGAATTTTCGCCCATACACGTATGGTCTAAACTGTTTTACCGCGTACACTATAGCCAACAACTCTTTTTCCGTTGTACTATAGTTCAGTTCTGCTTTGTTCAGTGGTCTGGATGCATATGCAATCGGCAAGTCTTCGCCAATCTTTTTCCCTTGCGATAACACGGCTCCCAACGCTGCGTTACTCGCATCCGTTGTGATTATAAACGGTTTCGTAAAGTCGGGATACTGAAGTAACGGAGGATTCACTAATTTCTCTTTCAGTTCCTCGAACGCATTCTTCTGTCGTTCTCCCCATTGGTATTCTACTCCTTTCTTTAAGAGTTCATGGAGAGGTTTCGCAATTTTGCTGAAATTTGCAATGAAACGTCGATAGTAACCTATCAATCCTAGAAACCCTTTTAGTTCTTTTGTTGTTCTCGGCTGTGGGAAGAACTTCACCTTCTCCACCTTTGCCATATCCGGTGATATTCCCTTGTCCGTGATACAATGACCTAGGAAGATTACCTCCTTCCTCAGAAATTCACACTTGTCCGGTTGCAAATTCAAATTGTGCTCTCGCAACCTGTCAAATATTTCCCGGAGTTTTTCGTTATGCTCCTGCAGGTTTTTCCCATAACATACTATGTCGTCCAAATAGACAAAACATTTAACACCTTGTAAACCTGCCAATACTGTGTTCATTAGTCTCTGGAAACATCCTGGGGCTCCTTTCAGTCCCATCGGCATTCTTTTGTATTCGTAATGCTGATAGTTTGAGCTGAATGCCGTTTTCTCTCTGTCCTTCTCGTCCGTCAATATTTGATGGTACCCGCTTGCAAGGTCAAGCGTCGAGAAGTACTTGGCTTGCCCTAATTGATCCAGGATATCGGAGATATTCGGCAGTGGAAATGCATCGCCTACCGTGATGTCATTTAATTGTCGGTAGTCCACTACTATTCTCCACTTCTGCTTGCCACTTGCATCCAACTTCTTTGGAACTAACAGTAACGGTGCGTTCCATGCGCTCTTGCTTTCGACAATTATGTCATCCTTCAGCATTTGTTCTATCTGCTCTCTTAGCACTTCCTTTTGCGCTTCAGGGATCCTGTACGGTCTAGCGTTCACTACCTTCCCCGCGTGTTCCGGCGCAATCGGTATTCTATGTTTCACTGCAGAAGTATTGGACAGTTTGTCCCCCGGTAGATGAAATACATCTCCGTACTCCGTGCAGACCTCTGCTAGAGCGCTCTTTTCTTCGACATTCAAATGATCCATTCTGAGTTGCCTTCGCAACACACTAGCACGACTTTCCGTCTTACCTACTGCTTCAGTGCTACATTTTACTTCGCGTACTTTCGCTATTCTTTCTAACTCTTCCGTTACTAATCTTACATTTTCTAGTCGAACTCTGTCCTCTGACACGTTTAATGCACGTACTATGCATTTCCCATTTCGCACTTTTACTAATGACTCAGGTACATGTACCCCTTGTGCAATCTCCTGCCTCGGTATGACCATTTCTCTTTCGATTCCCCGTGGTACCTTTCCGTCCACTTCCAACAACATTATTCTTTCTTCCCGGGGCCCTATCTCCCCGCCTATTTCTGAATCTGCTTCTATCTCTTGTCCCTTTGGTTCTTCCTCTACTACTAAGGGTATATCTCGCCCTTTTAGTCTTATTACTTTACCCGCATAGTCCAGCTTGACTCTATGCTGTGTTAAGAAATTTCTCCCTATCAATCCGTCGTACGGAATGTCTAGACCTCTACCGTACACGTGAAATTTCTGTCTCACCTTTTCAGATCCGTCTATACTTAAGTTTATTTGTACCGTGCCTATTGTGCTAACGGCTTCACTCGTTACACCTTTTAACCGAAGCTTTTCTGTTTCATTGATTCCCAGCCTACTCTTTACCGGAATGCTCGTCCTCTTTAACAAACACAATTGTGCTCCTGTGTCTATTAGCAACTTTAAGTACTTCTTTAGTTCTACGCAGTACAACATTACCACGTCGTTTTCTGTTGCACAGTCGATTACCCTCACTATGGGTTTACCTATTGCAACAAGGCCCGACTGCGCGGCCTTGCCGCCTCTTAGTTTCCCTGTACTACCTTTCCTGTTTTGCTCGATACTGGCACCCTGCCATTTCTCCAGGCGTGCCAGGGCCCTTCGTGGCAGTCTTTCGCGTAGTGGCCCTGCCGCTTACACTTAAAGCATGCAACATCTTTTACTCTTGTGCACGGAACTCCGCAGTTCCCTGGACTTTACCCGCATAGTCCAGCTGGACTCTATGCTGTGTTAAGAAATTTCTCCCTATCAATCCGTCGTACGGAATGTCTAGACCTCTACCGTACACGTGAAATTTCTGTCTCACCTTTTCAGATCCGTCTATACTTAAGTTTATTTGTACCGTGCCTATTGTGCTAACGGCTTCACTCGTTACACCTTTTAACCGAAGCTTTTCTGTTTCATTGATTCCCAGCCTACTCTTTACCGGAATGCTCGTCCTCTTTAACAAACACAATTGTGCTCCTGTGTCTATTAGCAACTTTAAGTACTTCTTTAGTTCTACGCAGTACAACATTACCACGTCGTTTTCTGTTGCACAGTCGATTACCCTCACTATGGGTTTACCTATTGCAACAAGGCCCGACTGCGCGGCCTTGCCGCCTCTTAGTTTCCCTGTACTACCTTTCCTGTTTTGCTCGATACTGGCACCCTGCCATTTCTCCAGGCGTGCCAGGGCCCTTCGTGGCAGTCTTTCGCGTAGTGGCCCTGCCGCTTACACTTAAAGCATGCAACATCTTTTACTCTTGTGCACGGAACTCCGCAGTTCCCTGGACTTTACCCGCATAGTCCAGCTGGACTCTATGCTGTGTTAAGAAATTTCTCCCTATCAATCCGTCGTACGGAATGTCTAGACCTCTACCGTACATGTGAAATTTCTGTCTCACCTTTTCAGATCCGTCTATACTTAAGTTTATTTGTACCGTGCCTATTGTGCTAACGGCTTCACTCGTTACACCTTTTAACCGAAGCTTTTCTGTTTCATTGATTCCCAGCCTACTCTTTACCGGAATGCTCGTCCTCTTTAACAAACACAATTGTGCTCCTGTGTCTATTAGCAACTTTAAGTACTTCTTTAGTTCTACGCAGTACAACATTACCACGTCGTTTTCTGTTGCACAGTCGATTACCCTCACTATGGGTTTACCTATTGCAACAAGGCCCGACTGCGCGGCCTTGCCGCCTCTTAGTTTCCCTGTACTACCTTTCCTGTGTACAGGATGGCGGGTATGGGCAGGCGGTGGGCGTTATGGAATAATAGTGTAATTTTTAGAGAAAGGCCATTTATTGGCTAAAGCATGATGAAAGGGGCTACATATGCCTAGGGAGGTGAGGGTGAGCCAGAGCTTACAATTTGGCGAACATTGTTCGCGAAGCTACCGAAAGTTGTTGTCTGCCAAAACTAAGTCCACAGTGCCGCAGCACCGGGAGAAGCGGGAGATGATCAATGCTACAGGGCGCGCATCCGTCTCACGGGTGAGCAAGAATACAAGAGAGCGAGCCCGGCGACGGGCGGCCGGGTATGTTCGACGCACCACGCGGCTTCCTCCGCCCTGATTGGTCAGGACCGAGCAAACCGTGCGGGCGGCATGGAACTTTCCAGAGCGTTGCCTGCTAAGCGACGCCTGGGGCGGCGTTACCTCGTCAGCACACGAGAGAGGCGCGTGAACAAGGTGCCCTTTCTCGGTGCTGACTTCCTGTTACCAGACCGTGGGACGAAAGAATTTACAGGCAGCTAACACTGCCGGCCGTGGCTTGGCCGCAATGGAAAAATGAAGTTACTGGTTGGAGGCTCATACAATAAAGTAAAATCTCCTATTGTCTGGCTCATCCTTTACATTCCTCCCCCTTCCGTGGGAGCGGAGAACGTACGTGAATTCGCTCAATGTAATTATTATTTGAATGTAAACAAATTTAGCTTGCAAAACAAAGTAAACATTACTTGATTAAGAATGGCCCTCACGGAAGACGGCAGGGGTCTTAACCTACGGGAGGATATAGAGACTCTAAAGACCTCCTAAGGGTCGCAAGGGGACTTAGATCAACAATTTTGTGTGCATGCAAGAATCATCATAAGACATCAAATCATCATAGAATATCAAAACATCATAAAATATCAAAACAAAATTAGAACAAAACATAGCAGTGTGAATTAGACAAACATGTCAAGTGTTCTTGTTGCTAAGTTGAAGTAAAAATGTCTTTTTTTTCTTTTGTTGGAATAAGTTGAAAATATAAACACATCACCACTGATGAGTCACGGCGAGGGCGAGTGGCACGAGGCGGCGTGGTGTGTTGTCCTCAGCGGGCAGCGTGCAGGCTGCCGGCGGGTAGGGGGCGTGGCCGTGGCCAGGTCCGTGCACTGGAACTCAGCGCAGGGGGGTATGAGGGGAGGTTCACACGTTTCAAAACACAGTTGAAAAGGGAGTTATTACTAAGGAAACACTTCACTACACTACGCTAGTTTTTCCACATTAACTGATATCTCAGTTTCACTCTTAAAACTAAGGGAGGGCACATGCCTGATAGGTTCTTGTTTTCTCTTTATTGTTGAGTTTAGTTTGTGGCTGTTTGCCATTCATTTAAGTGCCAACAGGCGAACGTAAGAAATTTGTCCTTTTTCATGTTTTAGCAAATCATCAATTGACGTTAGGATGTGATTATTTGATTTTTTAGGTAAAACTTGAACGTTAGCTGACAAGGGAATCATGAATGAGCTTTCAGGTATAAAAGCATTATTAAAGGGGTGCGAATACTAAGTAAGGCGTAGTGGCATGAAAGGTTATAAGTGGTGTTCCAACAGGAAGCGTTTGCTAAAGATCTGCGCGGAGGCTACGTCAGAGTGGCAGCTGACTGCAAGGCCGAATCTCGCGCTAAGTCAGAAAGGCGCGCGGCAGATAATTTCCAAGGCCAGCGTGGCGTCGGGGCTGCACGCGGCAGCTGAGGGGTCTACGACTGTCAAATGCAACTAAATAGAAGTGGGATTACGCGTGACATAAAGCTAGATGAGCTGTTACAGTGGGTTCTGTTTAAAATTACATTGTGCATCAGTAAATTGGTTCATAACATGAAAATGTAAAAGTGAAGTACACATATATCATATTAAATTTACTGCATATTCCATATCGGTAAACAAAGAAAGTTAAGTGCCTCTTTGGGCTGACCCTCTACGTGTAATAACATTCACATTTTGAGAAGAATTTTCTCGTCACTCAATATATTTGCTGCACGCCGTTAAGTGAGAGTGACGAAGAAAAGTGACACCAGTTTGGTGCAGGTGGGACATAGATTGTGTCGTAGGATGTCAACGCTGTTGCTAACGAAAGGAGAGAAACAAAACTCGACGATGTCCATAGTGGACACAGAGAGTATAAGGAATTGGATTAGAAAAGACTAATTTGAGCGTAATTTCTGAAGGACTTTCCCTTTATGAAGGTATAGTGCACGGCGCATCGTTCACACGACGTTATCGCCTACTTAACTGTGTAAATGACAATTCTGCGACTCCAAGATAGCTGCTACTTACTTCTTCCTAAAACACGACTGCTCTCACTTAAAACAAAACTTTACTGTGCGACAAAATTCACCGTCTTTATCCTCTCAACATCTTGCGACTAACTTTACTTTGCGACCAAATTCGCCGTCTTTTTCCTCTCAACATTTTGCGACTAAACTCGCCGTCTCTATAACTCCGTAGTGCTGGCCTCCTCGGGCCCAGCTGGTTGCTTAAAACTCCGTCTATCATTGGTTATCTCGCAGTGTCCTGGGACACGTCATACAGTTAAATGCTACTTCTTCAATAGTCGGTATTCCTTCGGAAAATACAACGGGAAAACAAAGAAGGCTCAAGGTTTTGAACAGAGATTTCCGCTTACTGGCGTTTAGCTGCGGGCTAGACGCGGTTCGCATCTGACGTTGCCTGATCAGCTGTCGTCAGAGAGAACACTGTTCTCATGAACTCTTCTTCGACATGGAAGATCAAAGTCTGGGCTGAATAGTTTTGTGTGTTGAAAGTTGACAGATCAAAGTGGGTAGAACGGACTATGTCGCGAAACCGAAAAGTGAAGAAACGACACAGACAGCTAAGGGTTCGCGCGGGTGCCAACCGCGTCACGTAAGGTACGTGCCCTTGCGGGTTGTGCATAACTCTTCATGTGTTGTGTTGAGAGAGGAAAGATGAGAGTGGGTAGGTTGGACTATGTCACGAAACGGAAAAGAGAAGAAACGACACAGACAGCTGAGGGACCGCGCGGGTGCCAGCCGCGTCACGTCAGGTACGTGCCCTCGCGGGTTGTGCATAACTCTTCATGTGTTGTGTTGAGAGAGGAAAGATGAAAGTGGGTAGGATGGACTATGTCGCGAAACGGAAAAGTGAAGGAACGACACAGACAGCTAAGGGACCGCGCGGGTGCCAGCCGCGTCACGTAAGGTACGTGCCCTTGCGGGTGTGGTTCTCTTGTTCATCCAACAGACTAAGTATATATACAAAGCTTACTCGTTCTGTGGGTGTGATTCACTCTGTTTACGTTATCTATCACGGGGGTAGGCATGTGGTATGTCCCTCCTGATAAACATTCAAATAAAAATGATAATAAAGCATGGTTACATCCTAAACTACTCTTCCAAAACAATTTATCACCTAAGACATCATTATTATTAAACAAATAATTGGCAGTACTCGGGGACTTACTCTAGCATGCTTGAAATCCTACAAAATTATTATCTTCATCAGTATAGTAACACAGCGACACATGGAAACACTAGGTTGATACAAATACTAAATTACTGGTGCTGGCAAACTCTAGCTAAAACTGTCTAATCATTTGATAATAGCATAAATAAGACCTGGACAAAATGAACAATAGTAAAAATAATACATCGAATTAGTAATTAGACATAACTAATTGGATGTAAGTAATTGGACATAAGTAATTGGACATAATCAATTAGACACAAGCAATTTGACATAAGTAATTGGCAACTCGTCATAGTGATATAAGCGGTGGCAAAACCGTAACAAAAGCAAAAGTTTAAAATATTATTTCCTTCAAACAAAACTTCCTTATCCTCCAGTTACATTTCGTAGCAAAATGAATGTAAGCATCCCTTGGTATTCCTTTATGCTCTCGTTTGTGTTTTCATTCCAACCGATCTTTGGTACTTCTACCCACAGGAAAACTGTCATTAAGCAATGGCAATGTTGTGTGTAATGCTGTGGAATAGTGTAGTGTCACGTTAATACTTCCTTTAGCAAGATTCTGATGAAAAATGATTTTATGTCTCCTTCAATGGACAGACCAATAATTATTAAACGTGTGATAAACCGTTTCCTGTGTTGATTTGTATTTGCAAATATTGACGATCATCAGTCACCCAACCAATCGTTCCGGTGTGTATTGGTTGTTCCTTTTGTTCATTCTCTCACTTACCTGCTTCCATATAATCAATATTGGCGGCTTGACGAAGCTAGTTGCATCTCGAAGACGTCGATATGACTTACCTGTCGGTGCTTTGGTTTTTAATAAAATTAGAGTTCATTTGTCATATAAAGAGTGTGTAGGGAGCAAAGTAAGTTCCTGACTATTGAAAATGTGCATAACGTTATTCATACGGTTCGTTATATAATGGTTAAGAATTTCTGTGTTGAGATTCAGTGCAGCTTGAGGTGCTAAGGTGCGACACGCGTCGCGCTCGTGAGATTGTAAGTTGCTGACAGCACAGCTGACAGTACGGCTGCGTCCGGTTTCACTGGCTGGGCGGCAGAACTGGCGTTCACGCTGGGTCCGTCCTCTTACTACGCATGGAGTTTGTCTCTCGGTACAGTCACAAAATTTCCTTCCAGAGTTATCTTATGTTGTTCACGACAGTTATGAATGGAGGATGTTCTTTTCTAAGGGACTCTAATAACTTCAATCGTTAGAGGTCACAAAACTATCGGGTTACAACTATTTTACTTAAACACTCTGTTCTTCAAAATTTAGGTAAATGGCAGGTGTTAGACTTCTATATAAACTATATTTTGCAATGGCATTCCAAACCCAACTCCTTGGCTAACGCGTTCCCCACTCAGCGGTCGTTTACAGGACGGATATAGCGGCAAGTGCCGGCTTTCTTGACGCCATATAGATCCGTTTATTAACCGTGGTGGTGATACAACATAGCCGGAGATCGATCTGAAATTCCAACATTTACTAATCCTGATGGTTTAGACAATGCGTACCAGGAAAAGTTCTCTCTCACGATTTTTGTTCCATACTGAAAATTCAAATAGACAATACACATAGATTCCCGTCTTTAGATAAGACTAATAAAATCTGTAGGGCAATATTAAGCTGGTGATTTTATTTTTATAACTATCACTTTAGGTTTGCTGTTTAAACTGCAACGTACGAATGTAGGAATGTGTAGCGTGGCTGAGGCACGTGGCCTGCAGGGCTATGGTTGGGCGGAGACGAGGGGCGAGGGGAGAGGTGCAGATGCTGCACGCACCAAGGACAGAGGCGGTGGGTGGGGAAGGGGGAACTGCAATGGCCGCTCTCTCGGCAGGCAGGTGGATGGGGAGGGGAGGGGGCCGCGTCGCCAGCTGACAGGGAGGGGCGGGACTCGGCGCATGTGAACAGCTGTAGACCACAGTGGAGGTATTTACGCACTCCTTCCGTGGCATTTAATATACAGAAATACGTGGTACCAAAAAACTTACCTCGTTGTCTGTTCAACATCGCATCACGAAAACAATAAAATAGCACTTCAGGAAGACTCCTTTTACTTTAGAGTAGCCTATTTGTTGTTTAACTTGGACGTATTTATTCTTGTTATTATCGTTGTGTGATCATTTTGCAAAACATACATGTAATAGGGCGTCTTTCAAAGTACAGGTAGACGGCTGCATGTAGTCACTGATCTACTGGCAGTTACGAAGGCGTATTAGTATCATGTTTTTATGGTAAAGCTTTAATACCTGTGTTCGTGCACTATTCACTAAATTAACAAGTGAAATGTGAATCTCTTTGAAATATACAAGATTAACTGATTCTTTCTCTACGTGTTCTTTTGACAAGGACAACTTTCCCCTTAATTCCATGATTAAAGAATGTTTGTGGTTTTAATTCTCGACCGCTACGATAACATGACTGGAGACGTTAAATGACAAGACAAAATGATCACATAACTTCAGTCACTTCCATTAACATGTGACGTCATAAATTCTATTACCAGTTACCAACAGTTGCCAATTCTTATGTCTACTTATAACTAACATGCACAATTTAATTAAATGTATAGTAACTACGGTGTTTTCCCTCAATTAATTCTCTTGCTGCATGCAGGACTTTTCCAACTGTTTACATACCATTCCAGACCTACTTTCAGGAACGCAAATCATAGGGGTTTGACCTTAGAGCATATCTACGTTGCTGTCTAGGTGGTTGTATTACCTTCTTTCTTGCTTTTTTGGGTGGAACTACTGGCGCAATAGGCCCGGTTTCTCCGGTCGGAATTCCGTGCTGAACCAAATCCGTAGCCGGTAGAAACTGCCTCTCTTCAAACAACCACGAAAATTCCTCTAATACCGGCTGCAACATCCTTCTCTCCTCACTATTTAAATGACCTAACTTCTCTGCTAATTCACTCCTTAACGTCGACGACATATCGCACTTCCCTAACTGAACATTTCTTTCCTTTCCTTCCTTTCTCATCTTTATCTCGCTGCTTCTCAGCTCCTCTTATTTCCTCAAAAATTTCCCGACCACTGGCAACAATAGTGTCCTTCGGTATCACAACATCTTCTACACCAAAATTATCTATACTTACTGGTATCGCAAAACCCTTCTGTCTCCTCTCCGGTCGGCAAATACTTCTCTTTATATGTACTGACTGACGATCTAAAACATCATTGTGGGTGAGCGGGTCAACCAGAATGTCTGTCTTAGGCTGTTCTTGACTTTTCACATCTATCCAGAGAATCTTTCCACTTCTGCCTTTTATCCTCACAGGGTCAGTGGTTTTTATCGGCCACATCTGCGGTTTTATGGGAGACTATGAACGGCGCCTTTCACAGCTCCCTCGCGTCTGACGGGGGTGCGAACTGCCAAATCGGTGAATTGCTTCGCCGAACTGCACAGTTCGCGTTCGATAATCCACTATCCCCTGATAACGGTGCAGGAAGTCATTCCCTAGTATGATGTCAAATTCACCCTTCTTTAGCCTTACTACCTCCATCATCTGACTGTATTTACCCTCGTCGATTTGCAGGTTCACTACACACGAACCTGCAGGGACAATTACTTCCTCTCCAAGGCCACTGATATGGTACCGGGGTGGCTGTAACACCCTTCGATCATTTTTCTCCACAAACAATACACTAACTTGAGCACCTGTATCAACTAAAATTCTAACTGATTTGTTCCCGAGTACGCCAAATAGACTAACGTGTTCCACCTCTTTACATTTTTCGGTCCTAACCGGGTGTATTATTTTTGTCGGGGGCGCGGGTGGGTGGCGGAACCTGCCCCCCAAGCGTTTCCCTGATTCGACCCCGCGTTGCGGCGGTGGCCGCGCATCTGATTAGAAAATGGGGACTTTGTGGGGCAAACATTATTAGCATGGCCTACTGTCTGGCAAATAGTGCAATACGGCGCGCGACAGCGCATTGCCGTATGGTTGGGCTTCCCACAACGCTGACAAAATACTTCTTTTGCTGGGACCGGTACTGGGTCCGATGGGCGCGGGGCGGCAGCGCAAAAACGCAACACCTCTTCGCGAAGCATTGCCAAACGAACAGCTTCAAACAGAGAAGTGGGGGAGGCTGCTTTGACTTCTCCTCCGATGCGGGGGTCAATACCGCGGACAAATGCATCAATTGCACGCGCTTCGGCTTCTGAGCGCAAAATTCTGTTTTCACTGGCATTTTCACCTAGCTTGTAGGTACGACAAGACACTGCTCGTATGCGATCTGCAAAGGCATCAAAATCCTCATTAGGCTTCTGCCTAAGGGTTGATAATTGATCTCTGTAATATGCGGTACCTCTGGTATCTGAATAACGCGTAGTCAATCCGCGGGCCAATACTTCAAATTCGTGCGTGTCACGCAATTCGTCCACTGTTTCTATGAACATTCGGGCTTCCCCTGTCAACTTGAGTCTGGCTACATTGACCAATAGATCATCCGGCCAGGCACACGTGCGACCCACATCACGAATATTTTGTAAGAACATAGCTACATTTTCGTGGGACTTCCCAGAAAAGGTGGGAATGAAATCAGCCGCAGGAAAATTGCTTACAGTCGCCATGTTAGCAGAAATTGTGGCGTTTGTATTAGAGACAGAATTAGTGTTAGTTGCCTCTGTTTGAGCATTTGTTACAGGGGTGGAGCTAGCCACAGGTACGGAAGTTCGCGCACTAGCTTCCAGCGTCTGTTTCAAGACGCGGTTTTGCTCAAGTAGCTCCTGATTTTCTGCGAATAACTGGCGCATTTGCGCATTTATGGCCTCGAGCGGGTCTTGCGAGACAGATGCCTCTACGGGGGTATCCCGTTCCGTCGCTCGTGTCCCTATCGGCATGTTTACAATTTTATGGGACGCTAGTGACCAGAAAAAAGTAATGATTGTTACAAAAAAAGGACGGCCACAAAGATTCTCAATCCAGCGGCGGAAGATCGTCGAAGATATAGTTGTAAGCATCGCGGCGACTTACATGGTGATGGAGGCGGTGCGACGCAGTGGTGGCGGCGACGGCGTGGTGCAGTAGCTGCGGCGGCGGCGGTCGGCGGGCGGCAACGAATGTGTTGGCGGCGGACGGCGGTGGCTCGGCCGGTCGGCGATGGCGGCAGCCCCTGGCGCGTCGGTGACAGCGGCGGATGACGGCGGCCCGGCAGGTCGCGCAGCGCAGCGCAGGCCCCTCGAACTCAGGCAGCGGGCAGCGCGGCGGCGTGCGGCTCACGTGGCTGACTAGCGTGGGCTGCCTCGCTGCAGCGCGCGCCCTGTGCGTGTTTAGTGGAGCAGCCACGGCCCACGTGGAGCAAACGTGGCGTCCGGTTGGCGCATTCCATGCGCGAAGTTCACGGCGTCTCGCCGGGAAAAATTTTGTGTAGTGACAAAGTCACTACGGGAACGTATCCAAACTTCTGACACCAATTGTACAGGATGGCGGGTATGGGCAGGCGGTGGGCGTTATGGAATAATAGTGTAATTTTTAGAGAAAGGCCATTTATTGGCTAAAGCATGATGAAAGGGGCTACATATGCCTAGGGAGGTGAGGGTGAGCCAGAGCTTACAATTTGGCGAACATTGTTCGCGAAGCTACCGAAAGTTGTTGTCTGCCAAAACTAAGTCCACAGTGCCGCAGCACCGGGAGAAGCGGGAGATGATCAATGCTACAGGGCGCGCATCCGACTCACGGGTGAGCAAGAATACAAGAGAGCGAGCCCGGCGACGGGCGGCCGGGTATGTTCGACGCACCACGCGGCTTCCTCCGCCCTGATTGGTCAGGACCGAGCAAACCGTGCGGGCGGCATGGAACTTTCCAGAGCGTTGCCTGCTAAGCGACGCCTGGGGCGGCGTTACCTCGTCAGCACACGAGAGAGGCGCGTGAACAAGGTGCCCTTTCTCGGTGCTGACTTCCTGTTACCAGACCGTGGGACGAAAGAATTTACAGGCAGCTAACACTGCCGGCCGTGGCTTGGCCGCAATGGAAAAATGAAGTTACTGGTTGGAGGCTCATACAATAAAGTAAAATCTCCTATTGTCTGGCTCATCCTTTACACCTGTTTTGCTCGATACTGGCACCCTGCCATTTCTCCAGGCGTGCCAGGGCCCTTCGTGGCAGTCTTTCGCGTAGTGGCCCTGCCGCTTACACTTAAAGCATACAACATCTTTTACTCTTGTGCACGGAACTCCGCAGTTCCCTGGTAAATTACACTGTGGACATCTCCACTCTCGTAACCCTCCATCGGTTTCTCTATCATTCCCTCTGAATTCCCTTACATCTATCGGGTGAACTTTCCTTAACCGCACCCAGCATTCCATGTCTGTGTGTCCCGGCCTGTCACACCCATAGCAAAAGTTTGTAAATTCTTTACCTGTCATGGCTCGTACTCTATGCTCTGGCCTGCTTTTCCTACACTTGCTCGCTATGTGACCTCTCAGCCCACAATTGAAACATCTCAACTCTTTACTTTCTCTCATGTTTTTTACAGCTTCCTTATTTCGAGTATACGTTATCCTCGGGGCTAGTCCCCGCTCTCTCATGGACAATATCGCACTCTCCTCCTGCAGTGCCAACTCCACTGCTGCTGCCAACGTGATTTCATCGCCTCTACTTCTCACTATTGTTTGTATTCTGTCATTACTTAAACCCTGTATAAAACACGCTCTTCCTAAGGAGTCAACTAGTTCTATTGCACCTTTCAAGTTTT
This sequence comes from Schistocerca americana, assembly GCF_021461395.2. NCBI lineage: Eukaryota > Metazoa > Arthropoda > Insecta > Orthoptera > Acrididae > Schistocerca > Schistocerca americana. The sequence goes on along the minus strand of NC_060122.1, from coordinate 456,083 downwards.
CTCTGGCCGTAACTCTGTTTACCGCTTCGCGAAAGTCTCCCTGCATTTCATCAATTCTGCTTGCCCACATTGCTATCGGTTCCCCTTGTCCCTGTCTGGCTTGGAAAATTTTACATGCGTAGTAGTCTATAGTACGCTTACTGGCATAATTTTCTTCTAAAACGTGTTTCACCTCTTGCCACGTACCTGTGCGTTCACGCACCTGCAATCTCGACCTGGCCTCACCGGTTATCTTTGCTTTCACGAACTTCAATAACATTTCGTGTTCCTCAGGCTTTACTAATTCAAAAGCTGCATCTACATTTTCGATAAATTCTCTTAAATCCTTCTTGTTCCCTTCGAACACTTTCGACACAATACATAGGGCCTCTTTCACTGACATCTTACCACTAGTGGAGGATGACGCAACTTCATTAGTTAGGGGCATCTTAACTAAGTTAACACTTTACACAACAAAATACAATATTCTTAATACAGTTTTAAAATTACCGCTTCTTTTGTGGTGCGCCGTCTGCTCTCTTGGCTCGCGTCGTCCTGCGCTGCTTCGCGCTCTCCTTGTGCCCGCGCTGTCCCGCGCTGCTCCGCGCTCTCTTTGTGCCCGCGCTGTCCCGCGCTGCCCCGCGCTGTGTCTGCGCCCGCACTGTCCCGCGCTGCTGCGATGCGCCGGCCGCCGCTCTGTGGGCTGTGCCGACCCCGTCGCTCTCCTCGGTTGCCGCTGCTACGGCTGCTGCCGCTTCTGCTGCTGCTCGGCCCGGACCCCCGGACTCGAACGCTGGCTGTTTAGGCACCTCTGTGCCTCGTCGCTCCGCGTCGCGCTGCCGCTGTCCTGCGTTGCCCTGCACCCGCGAGGACTACCTTTCTGGACTCTGACGTACTGGTGCTACTAATGCTGAAAGTTGCGAGTCGCCACAACTTCCTGCCAATTGCCACAGTCGCTGTAGCAAAATCTAATGTCTCTGCCTCCTATTTGCCTATGCGCCTTTGTGATAACCCCACACCTGGCACCAAAAAGTTTTTATTTATGTCGCGTCCCAAGCCTGGGTATTGCGAGGGATTGAGCGACACGGTTCGTGGATGGGATTTTAGCCGGTTGACCGTAATGAGAGGGAGACTTTTGATCTGGCTAAGATGTAATAATCCCTGGTTTTCACAAGGCTAGGAAGGTGATAGAAATTAAAGTCGTGATAACTTTAACAAATTGCAGTTTATTCTAAGTGAATACAAATCGCCCTATCTGACGGTGGTTGCACTCACAGGAAGGCCAAGTCTAATACAGAGACGGTGACTGACTCCACCGTTCCGACTGCCTACTAGAAGGTCTGCAACGTTTCTTAACACCCTACGTTAGAGTCCCGCGGCTACGCCCTGACGCTCTCCAGCGACTATCTCCGGCTGCCTGCCTACAGCCCGTTCCCCAGCCCAAGTCGGCTGCTGCTATCTAACTCTTCGCCCTCACCACACAAAACTTAGCTGCCCAGAGCGGCGTGCTCTCGGGTTTTGTTAACGTTTCCCCTCCGACTCCGCCAGCGCTTGGCCTGACGTAGCGTCGAAGGCAACGTGCCCTTATTTGGTAGCGTTAAAAGATTGTTGTTGCTATTGTTCTTCAGAGGCTGAGTGGAGGGGCAGAGGCGCCTCTCCCTATATGGCCACGCACTGCGTCCTGAGCCCTTCATTGGCTCCTCGTGATGTAGTGCGGTCCCCACCAAGGGCCCTCTTTCTTTCTCTCTCCACTCCCAGACCTCTCTCTCTAGCCAGGAATGCTTACTGTTGATATTCTTAATTGAATGCTTATCATGAGTCCCTGCACAGACCCTCGTTTGTATCTACCGGCTGTTTACTTTCTTATCAAAGCACCCAGCTGCCCTGCAGCTCGAGTGCCGCCACGGCTGGCCCTTCTGCCACGGCTGGCGTCCCACGCTACAATTTTAACTTCGTCCCACGTACTATTCTTAAGGTACTGCAATTAGACTTGGCTTGTTCCTGCGGTTACCCTTGGATTCAAATCCCCTGGTGGACGATGTAATGAATCGCGACGCATTTTGTGTGTTCCATCGTCATTAAGAGGCTCTGAACGTTACAATTAACTGTCAGTTTCGCGTCGGATTCGAAATACTCGACTCACAGGAGATCGACGATTAGGTGCCAGAGGTAGCAATAGAACCTTTGAGACAAGACGGCTTGAGGACGATTTATTGAATCGCGACGGAATTTGTGTGTTCCATCGTCAGTAAGAGGCTCTGAACGTTACAATTAACTGAAAGTTTTGCGTCGGATTTGGAAAACTATACTCACAGGCGAACGACCATAAGGTGCCCGAGGCAGCAATAGACCCTTGGAGACAAGGCATCTGGAGGACGATGTATTGAATCGCGAAGCAATTTGTGTGTTCCACGGCATTAAGAGGCTCAGAACGTTACAATTAACTGTCACTTTAGCGTCGGATTCGAAAAACTAGACTCACAGGAGAACGACCATAAGGTTCCCGAGATAGCAATAGACCCTTGGAGACAAGCCGGCTGGAGGACGATGTATTGAATCGCGACGCAATTTGTGTGTTCCATCGTCATTAAGAGGTTCTGTACGTTACAATTAAATGTCAGTCTTGCGTCGGATTCGGAAAACTAGACTCACAGGAGAACCACCATGAGATGACCGACACAGCAATAGACCGTTGGAGACATTGGGGCTAGAGGACGATGCATTGAATCGCGAAGCAATTTGTGTGTTCCATTGTCATTAAGAGGCTGTGAACGTTATAATTAACTTTCAGTTTTGCGTCGGATTCTTAAAGCTAGACCCACAGGATAATGCCGATGAGGTGCCCTAGGCAGCAATAGACCTTTGGAAACATGTCGGCTGGGGGACGATGTATTGAATCGCGAGGGAATTTGTGTGTTCCATCGTCATTAAGTGGCTCTGAACGTTACAATTAATTGTCAGTTTTGCGTCGGATTCGGAAAACTAGACTCACAGGAGAACCATCATGAGATGACCGACACAGCAATAGACCGTTGGAGACATTGGGGCTAGAGGACGATGCATTGAATCGCGAAGCAATTTGTGTGTTCCATTGTCATTAAGAGGCTGTGAACGTTACAATTAACTGTCAGTTTTGCGTCGGATTCGAAATACTAGACTCACAGGAGAACGACCATAAAGTGCCCGAGGCAGCAATAACCCTTGGAGACAAGTCGGCTAGAGGACGATGTACTGAATCGCGGCGCAATTTGTGTGTTCCATCGTTATTAAGAGGCTCTGAACGTTACAATTAACTGTCCATTTTGGGTCGGATTCGAAATACTAGACCATTAGGTGCGCGAGGCTGCAATAGACCTTGGAGACAAGTCGGCCGGAGGACGATGTACTTAATCTCGACGCAATTTGTGTGTTCCATCGTCATTAAGACGCTATGAGCGTTTCAATTAATTGTCAGTTTTGCGTCGGATTCGGTAAACTAGACTCACAAGAGAACCACCATGAGATGACCGACACAGCAGTAGACAGTTGGAGACATTTGGGCTAGAGGACGATGCATTGAATCGCAACGGAATTTGTGTGTTCCATCGTCATTAAGAGGCTCTGAACGTTACAATTAATTGTCAGTTTTGCGTCGGATTCGGAAAACTAGACCTACAGGAGAACCACCATGAGATGACCTACACAGCAATAGACCGTTGGAGACATTTGGCCTGGAGGACGATGCATTGAATCGCGAAGCAATTTGTGGGTTCCATGGTCATTAAGAGGCTCTCAACGTTACAATTAACTGTCAGTTTTGCGTCGGATTCGAAATACTAGACTCGCGAGAGATCGACGATAAGGTGCCAAAGGTATCAATAGAACCTTGGTGACAAGCCGGCTTGAGGACGATGTATTGAATCTCGACGCACTTTGTGTGTTCCATCGATATTAAGAGGCTATGAACGTTACAATTAACTGTCAGTTTTGCGTCGGATTCGAAAAACTAGACTCAGAGAAGAACGACCATAAGGTGCCAGAGGTAGCAATAGGACCTTGGAGACAAGCCGGCTGGAGGGCGATGTATTGAATCGCGACGCAATTTGTGTGTTCCATCGTCATCAAGAGCCTCTAAACATTACAATTAATTGTCAGTTTTGCGTCGGATTCGAAAAACTAGACTCACAGGGTCACCATAGGATGCCCGAGGTAGCAATAGACCCTTGGAGTCAAATCCCCTGGTGGACGATGTATTGAATCACGACGCAATTTGTGTGTTCCATCGTCATTAAGAGGCTCTGAACGTTACAATTAACTGTCAGTTTCGCGTCGGATTCGAAAAACTAGACTCACAGGCGATCAACCATAGGTGCCCGAGGCAGCAATAGACTTTTGGAAACAAGGCATCTGGAGGACGATGTATTGAATCGCGAAGCAATTTGTGCGTTCCACGTCATATAGAAGCTCTGAACGTTACAATTAACTGTCAGTTTAGCGTCGGATTCGAAAAACTAGACTCATTGGAGAACGACCGTAAGGTGCCAGAGGTAGCAACAGACCCTTGGAGACAAGTCGGCTGGAGGACGATATATTGAATCGCGACGCAATTTGTGTGTTCCATCGTTATTAAGAGGCTCCAAACGTTACAAATAACTCTCAGAATTGCGTCGGATTCGAATAACTAGTCTCACAGGAGAACGACTAAAAGGTTCCCGAGGCAGCAATAGACCCTTGGAGACAAGTCGGCTGGAGGACGATGTATTGATTCTTGACGCAATTTGTGTGTTCCGCCGTCCTTAGCAGGCTCTGAACGTTACAATGAAATGTCAGTTTAGCGGCGGATTCATAATACTAGACTCACAGGTGAACAACGATAAGGTGCCATGGAGACCAGCCGGTCATAGGACGATATATTCAATCGCGACGCAATTTGTGTGTTCAACCGTCATTAAGAGGCTCTGATCGTTACAATTAACTGTCAGGTTTGCATCGGATTCCAAATACTAGACTTACAGGAGAACGACGATAAGGTGCCGAGGTAGCAATAGACACTTGGAGACAAGCCGGCAGGAGTACGATGTATTGAATCCCTACGCAATTTCTGTGTTGCATCGACATTAACAGGCTCTGAACGTTACAACTAACTGTCAGTTTTGCGTCAGATTCGAAATACTGGACTAACAGGAGAACGACGATAAGGTGCCAGAGGTAGCAATAGAACCTTGGAAACAAGCCGGGTGGAGGACGATGTATTGAATCGCGACGCAATTTGTGTTCCATGCTTATTACGAGACTCTGAACGTTACAACTAACTGTCAGGTTTGTGTCGGATTCCAAATACTAGACTCACAGGAGATCGACGATTAGGTGCCAGAGGTAGCAATAGAACCTTGGAGACAAGCCGGCTTGAGGACGATGTATTGAATCGCGACGCAATTTGTAAGTTCCATCGTCATTACGAGGCTCTGAACGTTACAATTAAGTGTAAGTTTTGCGTCGGATTCGAAAAACTAGACTCGCAGGAGAACGACCATGAGGTTCCCGAGGCAGCAACAGACACTTGGAGACAAGTCGGCTGGAGGACGATGTATTGAATCGCGACGCAATTTTGTGTCCCATCGTCGTTAGTAGGATCGGAACGGTACAATTAAATTTCAGTCATGCATCGGATTCGAAAAAGTAGACTCACAGGAGAACGACCATGAGGTGACCGACACAGCAATAGACCCTTGGAGATATTTGGGCTTTAAGACGAAGTATTGAATCTCGACGCAATTTGTGTGTTCCATCGTCATTAAGAGGCTCTGAACGTTACAATTAATTGTCGGTTTTGCGTCGGATTCGGAAAGCTAGACTCACAGGAGAACCACCATGAGACGACCGACACAGCAATAGACCGTCGGAGACATTTGGGCTAGAGGACGATGCATTTAATCGCGACGCAATTTGTGTGTTCCATGGTCATTAAGAGGCTCTGAACGTTACAATTAACAGTTAGTTTTGCATCGGTTTCGAAAAACTAGACTCAAAGGAGAACGACCAAAGGGCGCCCGAGGTAGCAATAGACCTTTGGAGACAAGTCGGCTGGAGGACGATATATTGAATCTCGACGCAGTTTGTGTGTTCCATCGTCATTAAGAGGCTCTGAATGTTACAATTAACTGTCAGTTTTGCGTCGGATTCGAAATACTAGACTCACAGGAGAACGACGATAAGGTTCCCGAGATAGCAATAGACCCTTGGAGACAAGTCGGCTGGAGGACGATGTATTGAATCGCGACGCAATTTGTGTGTTCCATGGTCATTAAGAGGCTCTGAACGTTTCGATTAAATTTCAGTTTCGCGTCGGATTCGAAAAACTAGACTCACAGGAGAACGACCAAAGGGTGCCCGAGGGAGCAATAGACCCTTGGAGAGAAGTCAGCTGGAGGACGATGTATTGAATCTCGACGCAATTTGTGTCTTCCATCGTCATTAAGAGGTTCTGAACGTTACAATTAACTGTCAGTTTTGCGTCGGATTCGAAAAACTAGACTCACAGAAGAACCACTATGAGATGACCGACACAGCAATAGACCGTTGCAGACATTTGGGCTAGAGGACGATGCATTGAATCGCGACGCAATTTGTGTGTTCCATGGTCTTTAAGAGGCTCTGAACGTTACAATTATTTGTCAGTTTTGCGTCGGATTCTAAAAACTAGACTCACAGGAGAACCACCATGAGATGACCGACACAGCAATAGACCGTTTTAGACAGTTGGGCTAGAGGATGATGCATTGATTCGCGACGCAATTTGTGTGTTCAATGGTCATTGAGAGGCTCAGAACGTTACAATTAATTGTCAGTTTTGCGTCGGATTCGAAAAACTAGACTCACAGGAGGACCGACACAGCAATAGACCGTAGCAAACATTTGGGATAGAGGACGATGCATTGAATCACGACGCAATTTGTGGGTTCCATGGTCATTAAGAGGCTCTGAACGGTTACAATTAACTGTCAGTTTCGCGACGGATTCGAAATACTAGAGTCACGGGTGAACGACCATAAGGGGCCCGAGGCAAAATAGACCCTTGGAGACAAGTCGGCTGGAGGTCGATGTATTGAATCGCGAAACAATTTGTGTGTTCCATCGTCATTATGAGGCTCTGAACATTATGATTAACTGTCAGTTTTTGTCGGATTCGGAAAACTAGACTCACAGGAAAACCACTATGAGATGACCGACACAGCAATAGACCGTTGCAGACATTTGCGCTAGAGGACAATGCATTGAATCGCGACGCAATTTGTGTGTTACATGGTCATTAAGAGGCTCTGAACGTTACAATTAATTGTCAGTTTTGCGTCGGATTCGGAAAGCTAGACTCACAGGAGAACCACCATGAGACGACCGACACAGCAATAGACCGTCGGAGACATTTGGGCTAGAGGACGATGCATTTAATCGCGACGCAATTTGTGTGTTCCATCGGCATTAAGAGAATTTGAAGGTTATAATTAACTGTTAGATGCGCGTCGGATTCGAAAAACTAGACTCACAGGAGGACCATAGCGTACCCGAGGTAGCAATAGACCCTTGGAGACAAGTCGGCTGGAGGACGATATATTGAGGCTCGACGCAATATGTGTGTTACATCGTCATTAAGAGGCTCTGAACGTTACAATTAACTGTCAGTTTTGCGTCTGATTTGAAATACTAGACTCACAGGAGAACGACGATAAGGTGCCAGGGGTAGCAATAGTTCCTTGGAGACAAGCCGGCTTGAGGACGATTTATTGAATCGCGAAGCAATTTGTGTGTTCCATCGTCATTAAGAGGCTCTAACATTACAATTAACTGGAAGTTTTGAGTCGGATTCGAAAAACTAGACTCACAGGAGAAGCACCGTGAGAAGACCGACACAGCAATAGACCGTTGGAGACAGTTGTGCTAGAGGACGATGCATCGAATCGCGACCCAATTTGTGTCTTCCATTGTCATTAAGAGGCTCAGAACGTTACAATTAACTGGAAGTTTTGAGTCGGATTCGAAAAACTAGACTCACAGGCGAACGACCATAAGGTGCCCGAGGCAGCAATAGACCCTTGGAGACAAGGTATCTGGAGGACGATGTATTGAATCGCGAAGTAATTTGTGTGTTCCACGTCATTAAGAGGCTCTGAACGTTACAATTAACTGTCACTTTGCGTCGTATTCGAAAAACTAGACTCACTGGAGAACGACAATAAGGTTCCCGAGATAGCAATAGACCCTTGGAGACAAGTCGGCTGGAGGACGATGTATTGAATCGCGACGCAATTTGTGTGTTCCATCGTCATTAAGAGGTTCTGAACGTTACAATTAAGTGTTAGTTTTGCGTCGGATTCGAAATACTAGACTCACAGGAGAACTACCATAAGGTGCCCGGGGCAGCAATAGACCCTTGGAGACAAATCGGCTGGAGGTCGATGTATTGAATCGCGACGCAATTTGTGTGTTCCATGGTCATTAAGAGGCTCTGAACGTTTCGATTAAATTTCAGTTTCGCGTCGGATTCGAAAAACTAGACTCACAGGAGAACGACCAAAGGGTGCCCGAGGGAGCAATAGACCCTTGGAGAAAAGTCAGCTGGAGGACGATGTATTGAATCTCGACGCAATTTGTGTCTTCCATCGTCATTAAGAGGTTCTGAACGTTACAATTAATTGTCTGTTTTGCGTCGGATTCGAAAAACTAGACTCACAGGAGAACCACCATGAGATGACCGACACAGCAATAGACCGTTTTAGACAGTTGGGCTAGAGGATGATGCATTGTATCGCGACGCAATTTGTGTGTTCAATGGTCATTGAGAGGCTCAGAACGTTACAATTAATTGTCAGTTTTGCGTCGGATTCGAAAAACTAGACTCACAGGAGGACCGACACAGCAATAGACCATAGCAAACATTTGGGATAGAGGACGATGCATTGAATCGCGACGCAAATTGTGGGTTCCATGGTCATTAACAAGCTCCGAACGTTTCAATTAACAGTCAGTTTTGCGTCGGATTCCAAAAACTAGACTCACAGGAGAACCACCATGAGATGACCGACACAGCAATAGACCGTTGGAGACAGTTGGGCTAGAGAACGATTCATTGAATCGCGACGTAATTTGTGCGTTCCATGGTCATTAAGAGGATCTGAACGGTTACAATTAACTGTCAGTTTCGCGACGGATTCGAAATACTAGAGTCACAGTTGAACGACCATAAGGGGCCCGAGGCAGCAATAGCCCCTTGGAGACAAGTCGGCTGGAGGTCGATGTATTGAATCGCGAATCAATTTGTGTGTTCCATCGTCATTATGAGGCTCTGAACATTATGATTAACTGTCAGTTTTTGTCGGATTCGGAAAACTAGACTCACAGGAAAACCACTATGAGATGACCGACACAGCAATAGACCGTTGCAGACATTTGGGCTAGAGGACGATGCATTGAATCGCGACGCAATTTGTGTGTTACATGGTCATTAAGAGGCTCTGAACGTTACAATTATTTGTCAGTTTTGCGTCGGATTCTAAAAACTAGACTCACAGGAGAACCACCATGAGAAGTCCGACACAGCAATTGACCGTTGGAGACAGTTGGGCTAGAGGAGGATTCATTGAATCGCGACGCAATTTGTGCGTTCCATGGTCATTAAGAGGCTCTGAACGGTTACAATTACCTGTCAGTTTCGCGTCGGATTCGAAATACTAGAGTCACAGGAGAATGACGGTAAGGTGCCAGAGGCAGCAATAGACCCTTGGAGACATGTCGGCTGGGGGACGATGTATTGAATCTCGACGCAATTTGTGTGTTCCAGCGTCATTAAGAGGCTCTGAATGTTGGAATTAACTGTCAGTTTTGCATCGGATTCGAAAAACTAGGCTCACAGGAGAAGCACCGTGAGAAGACCGACACAGCAATAGACTGTTGGAGACAGTTCTGCTAGAGAACGATGCATTGAATCGCGACCCATTTTGTGGGTTCCATGGTCATTAAGAGGCTCTGAAAGTTTCGATTAAATTTCAGTTTCGCGTCGGATTCGAAAAACTAGACTCACAAGAGAGCGACCAAAGGGTGCCCGAGGGAGCAATAGACCCTTGGAGAAAAGTCATCTGGAGGACGATGTATTGAATCTCGACGCAATTTGTGTCTTCCATCGTCATTAAGAGGTTCTGAACGTTACAATTAACTGTCAGTTTCGCGTCGGATTCGAAAAACTAGACTCACAGGAGAACCACTATGAGATGACCGACACAGCAATAGACCGTTGCAGACATTTCGGCTAGAGGACGATGCATTCAATCGCGACGCAATTTGTGTGTTCCATGGTCATTAACAAGCTCTGAACGTTACAATTAACTGTCAGTTTTGCGTCGGATTCGAAAAACTAGACTCACAGGAGAACCACCATTAGATGACCGACACAGCAATAGACCGTTGGAGACAGATTGGCTAGTGGACGATTCATTGAATCGCGACACAATTTGTGTGTTCCATCGCTATTAAGAGGCTCTGAACGTTACGATTGACTGTCGGTTTCGGGTCGGATTCGAAAAACAAGACTCACAGGAGAACGACGATAAGGTGCCAGGGGTAGCAATAGTCCCTTGGAGAAAGGCGCCTAGAGGACGATGTATTGAATCGCGACGCAATTTGTGTGTTCCATCGGCATTAAGAGGTTTTGAAGGTTATAATTAACTGTTAGTTGTGCGTCGGATTTGAAAAACTAGACTCACAGGAGGACCATAGTGTACCCGAGGTAGCAATAGACCCTTGGAGACAAGTCGGCTGGAGGACGATATATTGAATCACGACGCAATATGTGTGTTACATCGTCATTAAGAGGCTCTGAACGTTACAATTAACTGTCAGTTTTGCGTCGGATTCGAAATACTAGACTCACAGGAGAACGACCATAAGGAGCCCGTGGCAGCAATAGACCTTTGGAGACAAATCGGCTGGAGGTCGATGTATTGAATCGCGACGCAATTTGTGTGTTCCATCGTCATTAAGAGGCTCTGAACGATTCGATTAAATATCAGTTTCGCGTCGGATTCGAAAAACTTGACTCAAAGGAGAACGACCATATGGTGCCCGAGGTAGCAATAGACCTTTTGAGACAAGTCAGCTGGAGGACGATTTATTGAATCTCGACGCAGTTTGTGTGTTCCATCGTCATTAAGAGGCTCTGAACGTTACAATTAACTGTCAGTTTTGCGTTGGATTCGAAATACCAGACTCACAGGAGAACGACGATAAGGTGCTAGGGGTAGCAATATACCCTTGGAGAAAGGCGCCTGGAGGACGATGTATTGAAACGCGACGCAATTTGTGTGTTCCTTCGGCATTAAGAGGTTTTGAAGGTTATAATTAACTTTTAGTTTTGCGTCGGGTTCGAAAAACTAGACTCACAGGAGGACCATAGTGTACCCGAGGTAGCAACAGACCCTTGGAGTCACGTCGGCTGGGGGACGATGTATTGAATCTCGACGCAATTTGTGTGTTCCATCGTCATTAACAGGCTCTGAACGTTACAATTAACTATCAGTTTGGCGTCGGATTCGAGATACTAGACTCACAGGAGAACGGGCATAATTTGCCCTAGGCATCAATAGACCCTTGGAGGCAAGTCGGCTGGAGGTCGATGTATTGAATTGCGACGCAATTTGTGCGTTCCATCGTCGTTAAGAGGCTCTTTCCAATACGTTTAACTGTCAGTTTCTGGTCGGATTCGAAATACTAGACTCACAGGAGAACGACGATAAGGTGCCAGAGGTAGCAATAGACCCTTGGAGACAAGCCGGCTGGCGGACGCTGTATTGAATCGTGACACAATTTCTGTATTCCATCGTCATTAAGAGGTTCTGAACGTTACAATTAACTGTCAGTTTTGCGTCGGATGCCAAATACTAGACTGACAGGAGAACGACCATAAGGTGCCCGAGGCAGCAATAGACCCTTGGAGACAAATCGGCTGGAGGTGGAAGTTTTGAATCGCGACGCAATTTGTGTGTTCCGTGGTCATTAAGAGGCTGTGAACGATTCGATTAAATTTCAGTTTCGCGTCGGATTCGAGAAACTAGACTCACAGGAGAACGACCAAAGGGTGCCCGAGGGAGCAATAGACCCTTGGAGAAAAGTCAGCTGGAGGACGATGTATTGAATCTCGACGCAATTTGTGTCTTCCATCGTCATTAAGAGGTTCTGAACGTTACAATTAACTGTCAGTCTTGCGTCGGATTCGAAAAACTAGACTCACAGGAGAACCACTATGAGATGACCGACACAGCAGTAGACCGTTGCAGACATTTGGGCTAGAGGACGATGCATTGAATCGCGACGCAATTTGTGTGTTCCATGGTCTTTAAGAGGCTCTGAACGTTACAATTATTTGTCAGTTTAGCGTCGGATTCTAAAAACTAGACTCACAGTAGAACCACCATGAGATGACCGACACAGCAATAGACCGTTTTAGATAGTTGGAATAGATGATGATGCATTGAATCGCGACGCAATTTGTGTGTTCCATGGTCATTGAGAGGCTCAGAACGTTTCAATTAATTGTCAGTTTTGCGTCGGATTCGAAAAACTAGACTCACAGGAGAATCGACACAACAATGGACCGTAGCAAACATTTGGGCTAGAGGACGATGCATTGAACCGCGACGAAATTTGTGGGTCCCATGGTCATTAACAAGCTCTGAAGGTTACAATTAACTGTCAGTTTCGGGTCGGATTAGAAAAACAAGACTCACAGGAGAACGACCACAGGGTGCCAGAGGTAGGTATAGACCCTTGGAGACATGTCGGCTGGAGGACGATATACAGAATCTCGACGCAATATGTGTGTTCCATCGTCATTAAGAGGCTCTGAATGTTACAATTAACTGTCAGTTTTGCGTCGGATTCGAAATACTAGACTCACAGGAGAACGACGATAAGGTGCCAGGGGTAGCAATAGTCCCTTGGAGAAAGGCGCCTGGAGGACGATGTATTGAATCGCGACGCAATTTGTGTGTTCCATCGGCATTAAGAGGTTTTGAAGGTTATAATTAACTGTTAGTTGTGCGTCGGATTCGAAAAACTAGACTCACAGGAGTAACATAGTGTACCCGAGGTAGCAATAGACCCTTGGAGACACATCGGCTGGCGGACGATGTATTGAATCTCGACGTAATTTGTATGTTCCATCGTCATTAAGAGGCTCTGAACGTTAGAATTAATTGTCAGTTTTGCGTCGGATACGAAAATTTGACTCACAGGAGAAGCACCTTGAGAAGACCGACACAGCAATAAACCGTTGGAGACAGTTCTGCTAGAGGTCGATGCATTGAATCGCGACGAAATTTGTGTGTTCCATGGTCATTAAGAGGCTCAGAACGTTACAATTAACTGTCAGTTTAGCGTCGGATTCGAGATACTAGACTCACAGGAGAACGACAATAAGGTTCCCGAGATAGCAATAGACCCTTGGAGACAAGTCGGCTGGAGGACGATGTATTGAATCGCGACGCAATTTGTGTGTTCCATCGTCATTAAGAGGTTCTGAACGTTACAATTAAGTGTTAGTTTTGCGTCGGATTCGAAATACTAGACTCACAGGAGAACTACCATAAGTTGCCCTAGGCATCAATAGACCCTTGGAGACAAGTCGGCTGGAGGTCGATGTATTGAATCGCGATGCAATTTGTGTGTTCCATCGTCATTAAGAGGTTCTGAACGTTACAATTAAGTGTTAGTTTTGCGTCGGATTCGAAATACTAGACTCACAGGAGAACTACCATAAGTTGCCCTAGGCATCAATAGACCCTTGGAGACAAGTCGGCTGGAGGTCGATGTATTGAATCGCGATGCAATTTGTGTGATCCATCGTCGTTAAGAGGCTCTTTCCGTTACGTGTAACTGTCAGTTTCGGGTCGGATTCGAAATACAAGACTCACAGGAGAACGACGATAAGGTGCCAGAGGTAGCAATAGACCCTTAGAGACAGGCCGGCTGGCGGACGATGTATTGAATCGCGACACAATTTCTGTGTTCCATCGTCATTAAGAGGTTCTGAACGTTACAATTAACTGTCAATTTTGCGTCGGATTCGAAAAACTAGACTCACAGGAGAAGCACCGTGAGAAGACCGACACAGCAATAGACCGTTGGAGACAGTTCTGCTAGAATTCGATGCATTGAATCGCGACGCAATTTGTGTGTTCCGTGGTCATTAAGAGGCTCTGAACGTTTCAATTAAATTTCAGTTTCGCGTCGGATTCGAGAAACTAGACTCACAAGAGAACGACCAAAGGGTGCCCGAGGGAGCAATAGACCCTTGGAGAAAAGTCAGCTGGAGGACGATGTACTGAATCTCGACGCAATTTGTGTCTTCCATCGTCATTAAGAGGTTCTGAACGTTACAATTATCTGTCAGTCTTGCGTCGGATTCGAAAGACTAGACTCACAGGAGAACCACTATGAGATGACCGACACAGCAATAGACCGTTGCAGACATTTGGGCTAGAGGACGATGCATTGAATCGCGACGCAATTTGTGTGTTCCATGGTCTTTAAGAGGCTCTGAACGTTACAATTATTTGTCAGTTTAGCGTCGGATTCTAAAAACTAGACTCACAGGAGAACCACCATGAGATGACCGACACAGCAATAGACCGTTTTAGACAGTTGGGATAGATGATGATGCATTGAATCGCGACGCAATTTGTGTGTTCCATGGTCACTGAGAGGCTCAGAACGTTTCAATTAACTGTCAGTTTCGGGTCGGATTAGAAAAACAAGACTCACAGGAGAACGACCATAGGGTACCCGAGATAGCAAATGACTCTTGGAGAAAAGTCAGCTGGAGGACGATGTATTGAATCTCGACGCAATTTGTGTGTTCCATCGTCACTAACAGGCTCTGAACGTTACAATTAACTATCAGTTATGCGTCGGATTCTTAAAACTAGACTCACAGGAGTACGACGATAATGTGCCACAGGCAGCAATAGACCCTTGGAGACAAGCCGGCTGGAGGACGGTGTATTGAATCGCTACGCAATTTGTGTGTTCCAACGTCATTAAGAGGCTCGGAACGTTACAATAAACCGTCAGATTTGCGTCGGATTCGAAATACTAGACTCACAGGAGGACCATGGTGTACCCGAGGTAGCAATATACCCTTGGAGACACGTCGGCTGGAGGACGATGTATTGAATCTCGACGCAATTTGTGTCTTCCATCGTCATTAAGAGGTTCTGAACGTTACAATTAACTGTCAGTTTTGCGTCGGATTCGAAAAACTAGACTCACAGGAGAACCACTATGAGATGACCGACACAGCAATAGACAGTTGCAGACATTTGGGCTAGAGGATGATGCATTGAATCGCGACGCAATTTGTGTGTTCCATGGTCATTAAGAGGCTCTGAAAGTTACAATTAATTGTCAGTTTTGCGTCGGATTCGAAAAACTAGACTCACAGGAGAACCACCATGAGATGACCGACACAGCAATCGACCTTTGGAGACAGTGGGGCTAGAGGACGATGCATTGAATCGCGACGCAATTTGTGTGTTCCATGGTCATTAAGAGGCTCTGAATGTTACAATTAACTGTCAGTTTTGCGTCGGCTTTGAGATACTAGACTCACAGCAGTACGACCATCAGGGGCCCGAGGCAGCAATAGACCCTTGGAGACAAGTCGGCTGGAGGTCGATGTATTGTATCGGGATTCAATTTGTGTGTTCCATCGTCATTAAGAGGCCCTGAACGTTACGATTAACTGTCAGTTTCGCGTCGAATTCGAAAAACTAGACTCACAGGAGAACGACCATAAGGGGCCCGAAGTAGCAATAGACCCTTGGAGACTAGTCTGCTGGAGGACGATTTATTGAATCGCGACGCAATTTGTGTGTTCCATCGACGTTAGCAGGGTCGGAACGTTATAAATTAAAGTCAGTTTTACGTCGGATTCATAATACTAGACTCACAGGAGAACTACGATAAGGTGCCGAGGTAGCAATAGACACTTGGAGACAACCCGGCAGGAGAACGATGTTTGAATCGCTACGCAATTTGTGTGTTGCATCGTCATTAAGAGGCTCTGAACGTTACAACTAACTGTCAGTTTTGCGTCAGATTCGAAATACTGGACTAACAGGAGAACGACGATAAGGTGCCTGAGGTAGCGATAGACCCTTGGCGACAAGCCGGCTGTAGGATGATGTATTGAATCGCGTTGCAATTTGTGTGTTCCATCGTCATTAAGAGTTTCCGAACGTTACAATTAATTGTCAGTGTTGCGTCGGATTCGAAAAACTAGACTGACAGGAGAACGACCATAAGGTTCCCGAGGCAACAATAGACCCTTGAAGACAATACGGTGGAGGACGATGTATTGAATTTGGACGCAATTTGTGTGTTCCGTCGTCGGTAGCAGGCTCTGAACGTTACTATTAACAGTCAGTTTTGCTTGGGATTCTTAAAACTAGACTCACTCGAGAACGACGAGGGTGGCTGAGGCAGCAATAGACCCTTGGAGTCAAGTCGGCTGGAGGACGATGTATTGAATCGGGACGCAATTTGTGTGTTCCATGCTCATTACAAGACTCTGAAAGTTACAATTAACTGTCAGCTTTCGTCGGATTTTAAATACTAGTCTCACAGAAGAACGACCGTAAAGTGCCAGAGGTAGCAACAGACCCTTGGAGACAAGTCGGCTGGAGGACGATGTGATGAATCGCGACGCAATTTGTGTGACCCATCGTCGTTAAGAGGCGCTGAACGTTACAATTAACTGTTAGTTTTGCGTCGGATTCGAAATACTAGACTCACCGGAGAACGACCAGAATGTGCCAGAGGTAGCAACAGACCCTTGGAGACAAGTTGGCTGGAGGACGATGGATTGAATCGCGACGCAATTTGTGTGTTCCATGCTCATTACGAGTTTCTGAACGTTACAATTAACTGTTATTTGTGCGTCGGATTCGAATAACTAGTCTCACAGGAGAACGACTAAAAGGTTCCCGAGGCAGCAATAGACCCTTGGAGACAAGTCGGCTGGAGGACGATGTATTGATTCTTGACCCAATTTGTGTGTTCCGCCGTCGTTAGCAGGCTCTGAACGTTACAATTAACTGTCAGGTTTGCATCGGATTCCAAATACTAGACTTACAGGAGAACGACGATAAGGTGCCGAGGTAGCAATAGACACTTGGAGACAAGCCGACAGGAAAACGATGTATTGAATCGCTACGCAATTTCTGTGTTTCATCGACATTAACAGGCTCTGAACGTTACAACTAACTGTCAGTTTTGCGTCAGATTCGACATACTGGACTAACAGGAGAACGACGATAAGGTGCCAGAGGTAATAATAGAACCATGGAAACAAGCCGGGTGGAGGACGATGTATTGAAACGCGACGCAGTTTGTGTTCCATGCTCATTACGAGACTCTGAACGTTACAACTAACTGTCAGGTTTGTGTCGGATTCCAAATACTAGACTCACAGGAGAACGACCGTAAGGTGCCAGAGGTAGCAACAGACCCTTTGAGACAAGTCGGCTGCAGGACGATGTGATGAATCGCGACGCAATTTGTGTGTTCCATCGTCGTTAAGAGGCTCTGAACGTTACAATTAACTGTTAGTTTTGCGTCGGATTTGAAATACTAGACTCACAGGAGAACGACCATAAGGTGCCAGAGGTAGCAACAGACCCTTGGAGACAAGTCGGCTGGAGGACGATGTATTGAATCGCGACGCAGTTTGTGTGTTCCATGCTCATTACGAGGTTCTGAACGTTACAATTAACTGTCAGTTTTGCGTCGGATTCGAAAAACTAGACTCAAAGGAGAACGACCATAAAGTTCCCGAAGCAGCTATAAACCCTTGGAGACAATACCGATGGAGGACGATGTATTGAATCTGGACGCAATTTGTGTGTTCCGTCGTTGTTAGCAGGCTCTGAACGTCTCTATTAACAGTCAGTTTTGCGTCGGATTCTTAAAACTGGACTCACAGGAGAACGACGAGAGTGCCCGAGGCAGCAATACACCCTTGGAGACAAGTCGGCTGGAGTACGATGTATTGAATCGCGACGCAATTTGTGTGTTCCATGCACATTACGAGATTCTGAACGTTACAATTAACTTTCAGTTTTGCGACGGAAACCAAATACTAAACCCACAGGAGAACTACCATAAGGTGCCAGAGGTATCAACAGACCCCTGGAGAGAAGTCGGCTGGAGGACGATGTATTGAATCTCGACGTAATTTGTGAGTTCCGTCGTCGTTAGCGGGCACTGAACGTTACAATTAACTGTCAGTTTTGCGTCGGATTCTTAAAACTAGACTCACAGGAGAACGACAACAAGGTGCCTGAGGCAGCAATAGAACCTTGGAGACAAGTCGGCTGGAGAAAGATGTATTGAATCGCGACGCAATTTGTGTGTACCATCGTCACTAACAGGCTCTACGTTACAATTAACTGTTAGTTTTGCGCCGGATTCGAAAAACTAGACTCATAGGAGAACGACCATTGGGTGCCCGAGGTAGCAATAGCCCCAGGAGGCAAGTCGGCGGGAGGACGATGTATTGAATCTCGACGCAATTTGTGAGTTCCATCGTCATTAATAGGCTGTAAACGTTACAATTAACTGTCAGTTTTGCGTCGTATTAAAAAAACTAGTCTCACAGGAGGTCGACCAAAGGGTGTCAGATGTTGCAACAGACCCTTGGAGACAAGTCGGCTGGAGGACGATGTTTTGAATCGCGACGCAATTTGTGTGTTCCATGCTCATTACGAGGTTCTGAACGTTAGAACTAACTGTCAGCTTTGTATCGGATTCCAAATACTAGACCAACAGGAGAACGACCGTAAGGTGCCAGAGGAAGCAGCAGACCCTTGGAGACAAGTCGGCTGCAGGACAATGTGATGAATCGCGACGCAATTTGTGTGTTCCATCGTCGTTAAGAGGCTCTGAACGTTACAATTAACTGTTACTCTTGCGTCGGATTTGAAATACTAGACTCACCGGAGAACGACCGCAAGGTGCCAGAGGTAGCAACAGACCCTTGGAGACAAGTCGGCTTGAGGACGATGTATTGAATCGCGACGCAATTTGTGTGTTCCATCGTCATTAGGACGTTGCAATTGGCTGTCAGTTTTGCGTCGGAATCGAAAAACTAGACTCACAGGAGAACGACCATAAGGTGCCAGCGGTTGCAATAGACCCTTGGAGACAAGCCGGCTGGAGGACGATGTATTGAATCGCGACGCAATTTGTGTGTTCCATCGTCATTAAGAGGCTCTGAACGTTACAATTAACTGTCAGTGTCACGTCGGATTCGAAAAACTAGACACATAGGAGAACGACCATAGGGTGCCCGAGGTAGAAATAGACCCAAGGAGACAAGTCGGCTGGAGGACGATGCTTTGAATCTCGACGCAATTTGTGTGTCCCATCGTCATTAAGAGGCTCTAAACGTTCGAATGAACTGTCAGTTTTGCGTCTGATTCGAAAAACTAGACTCACAGGAGATCGACCATAAGGTTCCCGAAGCAGCAATAGACCCTTGGAGACAATACCGATGGAGGACGATGTATTGAATCTGGACGCAATTTGTGTGTTCCGTCGTCGGTAGCAGTCTCTGAACGTCACTATTAACAGTCAGTTTTGCGTCGGATTGTTAAAACTAGACTCACAAGAGAACGACGAGAGTGCCCGAGGCAGCAATAGACCCTTGGAGACAAATCGGCTGGAGGACGATGTATTGAATCGCGACGCAATTTGTGTGTTCCATGCTCATTACGAGATTCTGAACGTTACAATTACCTTTCAGTTCTGCGACGGAGTCCAAATACTAGACCCACAGGAGAACTACCATAAGGTGCCAGAGGTAGGAACAGATCCTTGGACAAAAGTGGGCTGGTAGACGATGTATTGAATCTCGTCGCAATTTGTGTGTTCTATCGTCATTAAGAGGCTCCGAACGTTACAATTAACTCTCAATTTTGCGTCGGATTCGAATAACTAGTCTCACAGTAGAACGACTATAAGGTTCCCGAGGCAGCAATAGACCCTTGGAGACAAGTTGGCTGAAGGACGATGGATTGAATCTCGACTTGATTTGTGTGTTCCGTCGTCGTTAGCGGGCTCTGAACGTTACAATTAACTGTCAGTTTTGCGTCGGATTCTTAAAACTAGACTCACAGGAGAACGACAATAAGGTGCCTGAGGCAGCAATAGAACCTTGGAGACAAGTCGGCTGGAGAACGATGTATTGAATCGCGACGCAATTTGTGTGTTCCATCGTCACTAAGAGGCTCTACGATACAATTAACTGTCAGTTTTGCCCCGGATTCGAAAAACTAGACTCATAGGAGAACGACCATAGGGTGCCCGAGGTAGCAATAGCCCTAGGAGGCAAAACCGACGGGAGGACGATGTATTGAATCTCGACGCAGTTTGTGTGTTCCATCGTCATTAAGAGGTTTTGAACGTTACAATTAGCTGTCAGTTTTGCGTCGGATTCGAAAAACTAGACTCACAGTAGAACGGCAATAAGGCTCCCGAGGCAGCAATAGATCCTTGGACACAAATGGGCTGGGGGACGATGTATTGAATCTCGACGCAATTTGTGTGTTCCATCGTCATTAAGAGGCTCTGAACGTTACAATTAACTGTCAGTTTTGCGTCGGATTCGAAAAACTAGACTCACAGGAGAACCACCATCAGGTGCCTGAGGCAGCAATAGACCCTTGGAGACAAGTCGGCTTCACACCTACTGCTGTCCTGGTCCAGGACCTTGATATAGACACTTTCATCAGCAGTCACGCAACCTCCTTGCGCCTGCTGGCACCTTGTCCAAGGACTTGAAATAAACACTCACATCAGCCATTGCTCCTCCACCACTTTCTTCTACCCTGGCTCGTGTCGTGGCAGTAGATGTTTGCATTGGCCACTACTACACCTCCCCACACCTGCTACCACTCTGGGCAAGGCCCTGGCAATTGACACCCACATCTGCCACCACACGACATCCCCACACCGCCTGCCACCCTGGCCAATTTCGTGGCAATAGGAACTCACTTCGAGCACCATGCCACCTCCTTGCTCCTACTTTAATCCTACTCCAGCCTAGGTCCTGCCATTAGACACACAAATCTGCCACCATGCCATCTCCCCACACCTGCTTCCACGCCGGAACAGGTCCTGGCAATAGACAGTCACATTAGCCACCGCTACACCTCCTCACGCCTGCTGCTAATAGGGCCCAGAGTCCTGGCAGTAGACGATCACATCAGCCACCGCTCCATCTATTTGTGCCTGCAGCCATCCTGGTCCCGAGTCCTGGCAGTAGACGCTCACATCGGCCACTGTGCCACCTCCACACAATTTGAAACATATCTTTCGAAAAATTAATTAATTAGTGAGCTTATAATCCTCTAAATTATTTGATTTCCAAACAGCTGGGCAAAACTGAATGTACTGAGTCAATAATCTCTTTACTTATTCGGATCAACACTAAACTGACACACAATATTTTTAGCGCAACGCAATCTGACTTTCAAAAATCGCTACAAAAGAATGGCCCTGACTAACAGTAACCTATACCTTTTATGAATCATTTACCTCACAAAACTCTTAGTTACTCGAACTGTTGCAAAACAGCGAGCGCCACTACTGCCAGCTAAATAACAGATTCTAGCTACTGAAGGCACTAACTATAACTACTGATAGACATAGTCAGCAAATGAACGATTTTGATAGAGAACAATCAATGTATTTACTTTAAGAATGTTCAAAATTCATAATATATATATGTCAGTTTGTGATATCCAGTATTCCAAATTTACTCTTTCTGGCAGACATATGTCCAGATCGTCCACTCTTAAAATTCTGCCATCTCTCTCCTCTCATCCACCACTGCTGGTGGCACACATCCAACTGCGCAACGCTACGGACTGTTCACATTCCGCTGCCCAACACTACTATAGTAAATATTCCAACAACACAAACCAGCAACAGGCTGCACACAACACAGTCAGTGATTTTCATACAGAGCGCTATGTGGCGTTACCAACATAAAAACCTAACCTACATAGCCATCATGCTCCCCACAGAAAATGTTACAAATTGTTTTGAGCTGTGGCCAATAATGGTTTGATATAATTTTTCATAATTACAATAACAAAGATATCAAATGCACACACTTTTGATGCAATGTAGGTCAAAAGCAAGAATTGGTCTCATAAAGACAGTCCAGATCATTCATAACGATAGTAATTACAGTTTTCTTTTTTTCTGAATGTCTGAGCAGTAAAATAAAATGCACACTTAAGTAGTTAATGTCCATGCAGTCTCGAAGATATAATGTTGTCCTTCCAACGGAAAGACATTGCTGAATCATGACATGCAGACAGGTCATGGGCCACAACAGAACAAACCCAAAACACAGTCATTCGAATTTTTGAAGAATATTGGATGGTAGGTCATCACAGAGCAGACCCGCAGGAGTCCTGGTAGAGAGTATGGTAGTGGTGGGGGGTCATCAAATGTGCAGACCCACTGCAGTCATTGTAGAGATGGTCAGCAGCCATCTGTTGCGGTTGTGCAGGTGCACAATCACCATCGAAGGGTCTTACGGACAATATAGCAAGTCCTTAAACCACTACTGATGCACTCACAATGTTTTTGGAATTGTACATAGAACCAGCAATTCTGTTAACCAGTCCCTTGTTCAATTATTAACGCACGAGCAAACACTAACAGTCTCAACTTCTCACATATTGTGCATATACTATTACCAATAGAAATGTGTACTATGAAATGAATGCTTGCAAGTTAGTTAATTTGATGAAGTAGTGTCAATTGCAATTTTATAACATGAGAATACAATTACAAAGGTACAGAAAACATCATTAAAAACAATAATACACATAACATTTGTAGTGATATAGGCTTTATAAAAGAATAGAAATAAACGTACACATCAGTGATACAGGAATTATGACATAAGTAAATACATAAAAGATCAGAATATCTTTCGTGAATAGTGTCTAATCATCTTTACGAAGTAAATAACATATTATTAATGCAAATTAAATTTGAGTATAACAGTATTTCTCATCATAGTGTGTGTAGCTTAGAAACAGAAAATTTCTGTAACATGAATGTTGTTTGCTAAACACATAACGTTAGGACAAACACAAATACACAAGAGTACACAAACACATAGCGGAATAACACAAAAGGAAAGACGGGGTTTGTTTTCAGTGTAACATTTGTTACTGCAGTTCTAACCAAAACTTCATTCTGTAGATCTTTCCTCTTATTTCAACATTAGTTCACACACAAAAAAAATTATATTAAAACATGCTTTCTGCATTTATATGTTCACATATTTCTTACCTCATAATTTATTTTCCATTATCTTACCTCATCATATATTTCCGAGAAAATCCTACCTGAGCCCGTCAATAAACACGTCAGCCATTGATCCACCTCTTTGCGCATTCTGCTACCTTGGCCCAGATCCTGGCAATAGATGCTCACATTGGCCACTGCTCCATCTCACGACACCAGCTGCCACCCTGGACCAGGTCCTGGCAATAGACGCTCACATTTTCTACCGTGCCACTTAAAACACTGGCTGCCACCCTGGCCCAGGTCATGGCAAAAGAAACTCACATCGGCCTCTGTGCAACCTCCTTGATGATGCTGCCACCCTGGCCCTGGCCATGGCGATAGACACTCTCACCAGCATCCTCCTAACACCTGATGCCATCCTCGCCCAGGTCCCTTCAATAGACAGTCACTTCGGCCAGCGCTCCACCTCGTCGCTACTGCTGCTGCCCTGGGCCAGGTTCTCAGATTAGGCGCTTGCATGGGCTAATGCACCACCTCCCCATACTGGCTGCCACCCAGTCCCAGGTCTCGGTAATAGAACATCTGAAAGAGGGTAATAGGAAAAATGACCTTGAAGTATTACTCGGTTCTTTCAATTTGACACCCGTTATTGATTTTCCTACTTGGGTGGTAAAGGATAGCAGCTCACTGATAGATAATATCTTTATAGACCAAGATAAGTTTAACTAGATAAATGCTCAGCCTGTTGGGAATGGTCTTTCTGATCATGGTGCACAGCTAGTTACAATATATGACTTAGCTCCATTCAACAACACTAAACAGTCCTCCAAAGTAGTACGTTCAGTCAACGATTTAACAATTGCAAATTTCAGGGAAAGCCTACAGCACTTAGACTGGGATGAGGTGTACCGTGAACCTGATGCCAATTTAAAATATAATTTATTTCATGACATTTTTGTAAATGCATTTGAAAACTGCTTCCCCAAGAAAATAGTTAAATATACTCGTAAGAAACCTTGTAACAAACCATGGCTTGCTAAGGGTATAAAAATATCTTGTAACCGGAAAAGGGAAATGTATCTGACAGCAAGAAAGAGTAGTGACCCAGAAACTATCAAAAATTATAAAAACTACTGTGTTATATTAAGAAAAGTTATTAAAAAATCCAGGAGTATGTGTATCATGTCTGAAATCAGCAACTCTGATAATAAAATTAAAACAATCTGGAATATTATTAAATGAGAAACAGGTCAACCAAGAGCAGAGGAAGACAGTATTACCATCAAATTGAATGAAAGCTTTACGAACAAAAAGTCAGAAGTTGAAAATATTTTTAATAATCATTTTCTAAATGTTGTGGATATAGTAGGATCCAGGTGTTCATTAGAAGATGCTAGGCTGTTAATGGAAGAGGCCAATCCTATGCAATTTGATACAATTGAAATCTCACCCACTTCTCCCTCTGAAATTAGGAAAATAATAAACTTGCTTAAAAGCAAAAACTCACATGGAATTGATGGCATTTCCAGCAAAATACTAAAAGCTTGTTCTCAACAGATAAGTAAGATTCTCAGCCACCTGTGTAATAGCTCTCTGGAACAGGGCATTTTCCCTGATAGACTGAAATATTCTATTGTTATACCTTTGCATAAAAAGAGGGATAGATCTGATGTCAACAATTACCGTCCAATCTCCCTTCTAACAGCTTTATCCAAAACTTTTGAGAAAGTAATGTATCCAAGAGTAGCTTCACATATCTGTAGAAATGAAGTACTAACAAAACGTCAGTTTGGTTTCCAGAAAGGTTTTTAAACGGAAAATGCCATATATGCTTTCACCAGTCAAATTTTGAATGATCTGAATAACCGAACACCACCCATTGGGATTTTTTGTGATCTCTCAAAGGCTTTTGATTGTGTAAATCATGAAATTCTGCTAGACAAGCTCAAGTATTGTGGCATGAGTGGGACAGTGCACAAATGGTTTAATTCGTACCTAACTGGAAGAGTGCAGAAAGTTGAAATAAGTAGTTCTCGTAACATGCAAAAATCAGCACATTCCTCAAACTGGGGAATTATCAAGAATGGGGTTCCACAAGGGTCAGTCTTGGGTCCTTTGTTGTTCTTGTTATATATTAATGACTTGCCAATCTATATTCATGAAGAGGCAAAGTTAGTTCTCTTTGCTGATGATACAAGTATAGTAATCACACTTGAGAAACAAGAATTAACTGATGAAATTGTCAATACTGTCTTTCAGAAAATTACTAGGTGGTTCCTTGTAAACGGACTCTCACTGAATTTTGATAAGACACAGTACATACAGTTCCGTACAGTGAATGGTATGACGCCATTAATAAATATAGACCTTAATCAGAAGCATATAGCTAAGGTAGAATATTCCAAATTTTTAGGTATGTCCATTGATGAGAGATTAAATTGGACGAAACACATTGATGATCTGCTGAAACGTTTGAGTTCAGCTTCTGATGCAATAAGGGTCATTGCAAATTTTGGTGATAAACATCTTAGTAAATTAGCTTACTACCCCTATTTTCACTCATTGCTTTCATATGGCATCATATTTTGGGGTAGTTCATCACTGAGGAATAAAGTATTTATTGCACAAAAGCGTGTAATCAGAATAATAGCTGGAGTCCACGCAAGATCATCCTGCAGACATTTATTTAAGGATCTAGGGATATTCACAGTAGCTTCTCAGTATATATACTCTCTTATGACATTTGTTATTAACAACCAAACCCAATTCAAAAGTAATAGCAGTGAGCATAACTACAATACTAGGAGAAAGGACTATCTTCACTATTCAAGATTAAATCTAACTTTGGCACAGAAAGTGGTGAATTATACTGGCACTAAAGTCTTTGGTCACTTACCAAATAGTATCAAAAGTCTGACAGATAACCAACAAGTATTTAAGAAGAAATTAAAAGAATATCTGAATGACAACTCCTTCTACTCAATAGAGGAATTTTTAGATATAAATTAAGAAAAAAAAGAAAAAATCAAAACAAAAATATTAAAAATAAAAAAACTCCACCACTGCCGGTCCCAAGTCCGGGGCCTCATTTCGCAAGTGATGAGTAAGGAGGAGGGGGAGGAGTAACACCTCGTTAAAAAAAACCTGGGTCCATCTGGCTCCGGATGGTAGCACCCTGTAAGGGCCCCTGCCTACGGTTACTAGGTGAAACCTGGTCAACGGTCTCAAAGGCGGAAGAGGAAGTTCAGATTCCCAACGGCGGAGAGAGCGGAAGAACTACCTCCAGGACTCACAATCTTGGTTGTACGTTTTGTGGCCTTTGGGCCACACCCAAAATAACTTTCATCAATCATGGAAGTGTGTGATGTAAACTATTTTACCCCAGGTGGACGATCCACCGTACGCCAGTACGTCAGCAGACATTCGGATTCTGGGGAGTCTGCAACATTGCACAAAGACAAGTCGGAGTGTCTTGGAATCTCATCCAAATTTCAATATAGGCAATCAACGTACCTAGCAACTTTCAATGCAAACTCATTGTTGAAAACCGGAAAACTAAAACATCTAACAGATACGCTAAAGAACCACAACATACTCATAACAGCCATTCAAGAGACATGATACATGGATACAGATACCTTCGATTCCGAAGGTTTTAGGATATACAAAGGGAAAGTGGGACCGAGAGTAATGAAAAATGTACCACATCTTGGTACAGCCTTTATAATCAACAAACAAATCTTGAACTCAATAGTTGGCTTTGATTCCCAATCAGAAAGAATCTCAAGTCTTACATTCACAAGCACAAACAAAATCTACACAATTATCAATGCACATGCCCCTATAAACGAGGATAACAGGAAAAACAAAGAAAAAGTGGAGGCCTTTTGGAATCATCTAGATGACATTATTCAGAAAATTCCAGATAAAAACATCATCATTCTTCTTGGAGATTTTAATGCACAGATTGGTAAAGAAAAAAGATATAAGAAAATAGTTGGAAACTATCCTGCACACAAGAGAACAAACAGAAATGGTGAGAGACTAATAGAACTTTGCCAAGCACACAATTTAATTCTTAAATCCACAGCTTTCAAAAAACTACCACGAAGACAAAAAACATGGGTATCCCCAAATCCTAGCCTTGGGGAATTTCAACTTGATCATGTCGCAATTAAGAAGATTTCTAGCAAAGAAATCATGAACGTTAGGGTACTCAGGGGTGCAAACTTGGATTCAGACCATTACCTTTCTAAAATTAAGTTCAAAGTCATCCCAAACAGGAAACGCAGCATGAAACAAATTAAGGGACGGAAGTATAGCACAGAAAAGATATTAAAATCAGATGAATTTACAAAAGCAACAGAAACCATTCAGACACAAAGCTGGGGGGACATCAAGGAAAATCTCATTACTACAGCTGAACGGATAGCACCTAACAAAAAAAGTAAAAAACATGCCTGGTGGTCGCTGGAATGTGATGCCCTCATTGAAACGAGAAAACAGGCATGGCAAAATTGGCAATCACAGAAAACAGAAGAAAGTAGACTGAATTTCATTACAGTTAGAAAACTGGTAGATAAAAATATAAAAAGGATTAAGAAGACACATGAAAACAAAACTCTCCTCCAAATTGATGAAGAATTTGCTAAAAACAACACAAGGAGCTTTTACAGAACATTCAAACAAAGGTTATCAAGATACAAAGCACCCACCCTCCAATTTCGAGATGTAAATGGGACCATCCCTCACAACAACACGGAAAACTCCAAAATACTAGCAGGCTACTTTGAGAAACTCTTGAATTGTGAACCCATCCTTGAAAAATTTGAATCCATTCCAAACAACCGTGAGAAGCCGGATTCAGAACCACCGACGACTGAAGAACTACAGAAGGTCATCTCAGAACTTAAAAACAACAAGGCGTCCGGAGAAAATCAAATAGTGGCCGAACTATGGAAAAAGGCTGACAAAAATGCAGTTAGATTAGATTAGATTTACTTTCATTCCAATTGATCCGTAGTGAGGAGGTCCTCCAGGATGTGGAACATGTCAGAAAAACAACAATACATGACAAATATTTAAACTAAAACAAATAAGCTAATGTACCATTCCACAGGTCCCAAGTGGAATGATCGTCATTTTTTAATGAACACTAAGAGTCATTTTACAAATACTATTGCACTGAATTTAAAATAAAAAAGTTTTTTATTTATTTATAAGGTAAGAAACATGTAATACAACTACTGTAATACTTATTTACAATGAACACATTACTGCACTGAAATGGTGCAGAAGTTAGATTATACTTACACACACACACACACACACACACACACACACACACACACACACACACAAATTTTCAGTGAACACATTACTGCACTGAAATTGTGCAGAAGATATGTTGTACTTATATACAAATCAGTTGGTTTTCCTCAGAAATTCATCAATGGAGTAGAAGGAGTTGGCCACCAATAAATCCTTTAGGCTTCTCTTAAACTGAATTTCATTGGTTGTTAAGCTTTTTATGGCTGCTGGCAAGTTATTGAAAATGTGTGTTCCTGAATAATGCACACCTTTTTGTACAAGACTAAGTGACTTTAAATCCTTGTGAAGATTATTCTTATTTCTAGTATTGATTCCATGAATTGAGCTATTGGTTTGAAAAAGTGATATATTTTTAATGACAAATTTCATTAAGGAATAAATATATTGGGAAGCTGTAGTTAGTATCCCTAGTTCCCTAAACAGGCTTCTGCAGGATGTTCTTGAGTTCACACCACATATAATTCTTACTGCACGTTTTTGTGCCCGGAAAACTTTAGCTTGGCTTGATGAATTACCCCAGAAAATAATCCCATATGACATTATGGAATGAAAGTAAGCATAGTATGCCAGCTTTTTCATTTTTATATCCCCTATGTCTGACAAAATTCGCATTGCAAACAGAGATTTGTTAAGACGCTTCAGCAGTTCTGTGGTGTGCTCCTCCCAGTTGAATTTATTATCAAGCTGTAATCCCAAGAGTTTAACACCGTCCACTTCTTCTATCTTCTTGTCATCATATGTTAGACATATACTCTTGGGACACCCCTTACAAGTTCTGAACTGCATGTAGTGTGTTTTTTCAAAGTTTAGTGACAAAGAATTGGCTAGGAACCAGTGATTAATGTCTACAAATATTTTATTGGCTGATCTTTCTAAGACTACACTTGATTTGCTATTTATTGCAATGTTTGTATCATCAGCAAACAAAACAAACTTGGCATCTGGTAATGTTACTGATGAAAGGTCATTGATATACACAAGAAAAAGTAAGGGCCCCAAAATGGAACCTTGTGGGACCCCACATGTAATTAGTTCCCAGTTGGATGATGCCTGATAGCTTGATACATGTCTCTTTCCTAATAACACCCTTTGTTTCCTGCCAGAGATATAAGATTTGAACCATTTTGCAGCATTTCCTGTTACACTATAATATTCTAGTTTACTTAAAAGGATATTGTGATTTACACAGTCAAATGCCTTTGACAGATCAGAAAATATACCAGTTGCCTGCAATTTTTTGTCTAATGAATTAAGTACATTTTCACTGTAAGTGTAGATAGCCTTCTCAATATCAGAACCTTTTAGAAATCCAAACTGTGACTTTGACAGTATGTTATTTGAGATAAGATGGTTATAAAGACGACTGTACATTACTTTTTCGAAAATTTTTGAGAATGCTGGCAACAGTGAAATTGGACGGAAATTTGATGCTATTTCTTTATCTCCCTTCTTAAACAGTGGCTTAACTTCAGCATATTTCAGCCATTCGGGAAATATTCCACTGATAAACGACTGGTTACACAGATAGCTTAATATGTTACTTAGCTCAGAATCACATTCTTTAACTAACTTTGTTGATATTTCATCATACCCACTAGATGTTTTTGATTTTAAAGATTTTATGATGGACATTATTTCTGTTGGGGTAGTGAGGGTCAAATTCATATTATGGAAGTTACTTGAAATGTCTGGTCTAAGGTAATCCATAGCAGCATCTACCGAACCTGACAACCCCATCTTTTCAGTAACAGTTATAAAATGTTTGTTAAAAAGTTCTGCAACACTATACACATCTGTCACCAATGCATCATTTACTCTTAATGCTATTTGTTCCTCTTCATGTCTGGTTCTACCGGTCTCCTCCTTCACTATATCCCATATTGTCTTTATTTTGTTATCTGATATGACTATCTTTTCCTTGTAATATATTTGCTTTGACAT
The DNA here is from genome assembly GCF_021461395.2 of Schistocerca americana. Lineage (NCBI taxonomy): Eukaryota > Metazoa > Arthropoda > Insecta > Orthoptera > Acrididae > Schistocerca > Schistocerca americana. Next base: position 425,474 of record NC_060122.1, on the reverse strand, counting down.
CTGTATTACAGTCTTTAATATTTTGCAGTATTTCTTATAATGTGCTATAGCATCAACATTGGAAATGTTTCGGATTGACAGATACAGTTTTCTTTTTGTTTTACAAGATACCCCTATTCCTCGAGTAATCCATGGCTTCTTTGTAGACTTTGCTCTAACCTTGGTAAGTTTTGGGGGAAAGCAGTGTTCAAATAAGGTAAGCACTTTATTAGCAAAAATGTTATATTTTTCATTCATGCCATGAGCACTGTAAACATCAGTCCAGTGAATGTCTCTGAGGAGTGTCCTAAAATAATCAATTTTTGGCTTACTGATTACCCTCTTGAGCTCAGATTTAACAGATTTTATATCTTGTTCAGTATTAACATTTAACAGAAGGAACTGCATGTCATGGTCTGAGAGGCCATTGACTATTGGTTTTGTAATATAATTTTGTTCATTTGACTTTTCTATAAAGATATTATCAATGGCTGTTTGTGAGCAAGTGGTTATCCTAGTGGGGAACTTTACTGTGGGAATTAAGTTGAATGATAGTGTTACTAACTCAAATAGGTTCTTATTGGGAGAGTCTTTAAGGAAATCTACATTGAAATCACCAGCAACCACTATTTCTTTGTTTTTGGTTGTTAAATGGGCCAGTACAGCTTCAAGGTGGTTTACAAACAGATTAAAGTTACCTGCAGGTGCTCGATATACACTTAATATTATGAAAGATTTTTTGTGAAATTCTAATTCTGTTGCACATGCTTCCATATGCTGTTCTAGGCAAAATTTATGAATGTCTATGTTCTTAAATTTATGACAGTTCCTGATGAATGTGGCAACTCCTCCTTTCTCCATTTCTGATCTACAATAGTGAGATGCTAACCTAAACCCTGTAACACTTAAAAGTTCTATACCAGTGGTCACATGATGTTCAGAGAGGCAGATTATGTCAGCTGGGTTTGAAGACTCTAATTCATCTATGCAGATAGTTAATTCATTAATTTTATTTCTCAGTCCTCGAATATTTTGATGCAATAAAGATAGCTGACATTTCACATTGACTGACTTAAAATTGGATGGAGTTAAAATATCTGCTGACAGTTGAAAATTCTTAACCAATGGCTGTTTATGTTGATGTAATAAGCTGGAATTATGTTTTTTGATTTCTTTCTCAAACTGAAGGTTTGTCTCAGTTCTAACCTCTCTTAAAATTTGTTTTCTTTCTGTCCTCCCTACCCTAAAAAAGGGTCTTTTCTGAATCCTATAACCACTGGTATTTTACCACTCACGACAGTGCCTCCCCCCTTTAACTTTCCTGCTATTTCCCCAGCTAATTTACCCTTCCCCTTCCTGTTGAGGTGAAGGCCATGCCTAGTATAATCCCACCTACTGACAGAATCAACATGAACCACACCAATGTGTGACCCCGCACCCGACATGAGCAGCCGTTCCAGCTCCAAATTAACTCTCTTGACAGAAGAGTTCAAATGAGGTCGGTCATGGCGCCCAAGAACAGATACAAACTCAACACTGGTATGCCTCGATGCTGATGCAATCTTCGCCAGGTCACACTCTATGCTGTACCCAGGATCTCTGTCAATACTGTTACCTGCCCCACCCACTATAACCACGGTGTCTTCCTTAGTGAAATCTTTGCAAAGTGATCCTAAATCCTCTGTCACCTGCTCCAGACCAGCACTAGGTTTAAAAAAATTGGTGACCTGGTATTCTGATCCTAGTTCATCCTGCAAGAGTTGGCCAACACCTCTTCCATGGGAACTACCTAACAACAACACTTTCTTTCTCTTTACTGATTTCCCTACATTCTTACTTTTCAATTTGCTGCTGAAAGTTTGTTGTGCCCTGTCTACACCTGTAACTGCTTGCGGCTCACCAGCTTCTAACTGAAGCAACAAGTCAAATCTATTTTCCACATTCACCATAAAGCTGTCAGACAAAGTTCTAGGCCTGTTCCTCCTGTTGCCTGTTGCCACTTCCCACCTCTCTTTACCCTTCTCCCTCCTTAACCTGTCAAGATCTCCCCTGGCCTTGTCTAACTCAGCCTGAAGGGCAGCAATTTTCCCCTCCTTCCTATCTCTACTACAAATCCTACAAAACCACTGATGAGTCTCATTTACTTCCCCTATTCCCACGCCACTACAGTCACCCACATGGACAAAACTACAGCACCCATCACACCAAAGCCCCGACCTAACAATTCTACGGCAAGTCAAGCACTTTTCACTCATGATAAACGTACTAATTTATTAAGAATAAGTCAGTTAAATTACAGATAAACACGAAAATATGGTTACACAAATTTGGCCTATACGCAACTGTGTGTAAACAAAAACAAAAGTGCAAAGTTTCTGAAACAACAAGTTAAACTTTACGCTACTTTCCGGAAATGCTAGTTAAATAATGAAGAGGTACGCTAAGTTAAATTGCTGGAGAGAGCAAGGAACAACTAAACGAAATTCTATAGATTTGCTGCAGCAGAACGTAAACAGAAAATACGACTGTACGGTCTTTTCGCGTTTTCTGCTATATTACGTAATGAGAAATGAAACCTTTAATGGTACACTTAAACGGCACACTAATACACTTATTTACCACGTAATCAGTACTAATCTATGTGTTTTATAACCTAAAATAACTTATCTTTACGAGAACACCAAACCTCGCGCTAGTCGCTTGGCTGCAGGGCCCTAAAATGTGTTTTCGATCAAATCTGGAAAGAAGAAGAGATCCCCGCAGAATGGAGAACAGCTTTCATCCACCCTATCCATAGGAAAGGTGTGAAGACAGACCCCAACAATTACAGAGGAATATCACTGCTGGATATAACGTACAAGATTCTTTCTAAAGTCCTTTTGAACAGGGCAGAGCCGCAATTGGATCCGAAAATCGGGGAATACCAGGGAGGTTTTAGAAAGGGTAGATCATGTTCGGAACAAATACTAAGCCTCAAAAACATCATGGCGTACCAAAAATCAAGGGCAAAGACATACGTAATCTCCTTCATTGATTTCAAAAAAGCATATGACTCGATTGATAGAGAATCTCTGTTATCAGTCCTGGAAGAAATGGGTTTGGATAAGAAAACAACTAATATTATAAAAGCGACCCTTACGAATACATTTTCGAAAGTTAAATTTATGGGCGAACTATCGGAACCCTTTGAAATAAAAACGGGAGTGCGACAGGGCGATGGGCTCTCACCGTTGCTGTTCAATTGTGCTCTTGAGAAAGTAGTCAGAGAATGGAACACAAATATTAAGAGTGGTATAAGACTGGGTTGCAAAAAGAAGAACCTTAAAGTAAATTGCATTGCTTTTGCAGATGATATGGCCCTGTTTGCTGAAACAATGGAAGAAGCACGGGAGCAAATCCTTGAACTAAAGAAACAAGCAGCTAAAATTGGTCTTCACATCTCCCCTGAAAAAACTAAGATATTGACAAACATCAAGCACTCATGTAAATACCTCAAAGTTCAAGAACAGAAAATTGAAATAGTAAAAGAATTCAAATATCTCGGAGAATGGATTACTTGGAATGCTGGGGAAAGCAGAAAAAATAAACTTGAACTGGCCTTCCAACTAACAAAAAATACATACAACAAAAAATCCCTTTCATGGGGGTCCAAAATTACACATTACAAGACAGTGATTAAGCCAGAAGCACTGTATGCAGCAGAAACACTTAACATGAATTTCAAAGGCCAAATGGAGAAACTTGAGATAAAGGAAAGAAAAATTTTAAGAAAAATCATTGGGCCAAAATTTCAAGACAATAAGATTATATACATTGAAAATGAAACTCTCTACAAGAAAATTGAAAAACTTTCAGATTCTATGCGAAAAAGGAGAATAAATTTTTATGGTCATCTTCTCAGAATGAATTCCAACAGATTAACTAAACAAATCTTTGACTTCTTCCGTAACCGAAAAACGAAGCCCAACTGGTTTAAAGAAACTGAGAAAGACCTAGTGGAATTAAATATTTCAGAAAATTCACTTATTGATCGAACTGCTAAATTAATTACTAAAGATGAAAACATAAGGTTCCAAGACAAATCCACACAAAAGTCCAAATCCTTCATTTCAGAAGAAGAGAGGAGAAGAAGATCAGAAAGAATGAAGAAATACTGGGCCCTAAGAAAAGAACAACGCACAAAGAAATGATTGATCCAGCGTACCCCAAAGAGGGTGAAACGAAAGAAGAAGAAGAAGAAAAATAAAAAAATAAAAAATAAAGAAAAACAAAAAAACACAAAAAATAAAGTTGTTATATTAACTTAAGTATGTTGTTAAATTAACCTAATTATGTCATGTATTGGAAAATTCGACACGTTCCACATCATTACGAAATATCTTATTCATGATCCATGGAGCTAGTATTAATCTAATCTAATCCAAACATTGGCCCCCGTGCCACTTCCTTGCTCTTGCTGCCACACTGGTCAAGGACATGGTGAGGGACACACACATTGCCAACCACGTAAAATCCTCGCACCTGTTCCACCCTGGCCCAGGTCCTGCCAATTAATGCTCACTACGGCCACAGTGACACCTCTTCACACCTGCTACCACCTGGCCCAGTTCCTGTCAAGAAAAACACTTACTTTGGCCACCGATCCACCTCGTCGCCCCTGCTGCTACACTGGCCCATGTCCTGGCAATAGACACTCACCTCGGCCTTTACTCTACCTCCTCGAACCTGCTGGCACCCTGGACCACATCCTGGCCGTAGTCGCTCACATCAGGAACTGCTCCACCTCGTTGTGCCTGCTGACAACCACGCCACAAGTCCTGGAAATCAGCGACTGTGCCACCTTCACACAACTGCTGCCACCCTACAAGGTCCTTGCAATAGACACTCACTTTGCCCACTGCCCCACCTGCTCATGGCGGCTGCCACCCTAATCCAGGTCCTGGCAGTAGATGCTCACATCGGCTGCCGCAACACCTCTTCATGCCTACAGCCACCCTGGCCCAGAACCTGTCGATAAGCACTCACATCGGCAACCACACAACTTCTTTGCACCTGCTGCCACCTTGGCCCAGGCCTGGCAGTAGACACTCACATTGGCCACCGCTCCACTTCCCCATATCTGCTGCCACACTGGCCCAAGTCCTTGAAATAGGCACTAACATCGGCTACCATGCCAGTTCCCCATAGGACCTGCCACCCTGCCCCAGGTCGTGGCAATAGAAATTCACATCAGCCTCAGTGCCACCTCCTTGCTCCTGCTACCAACCTGGTCCGGGCCCTGGCAATAGACACTCACATCAGCCACCTCTCCACCTCCTAGCACCTTCTGCTTCCCGGGCCCATGTTCTGGCAATAGACAATGACTTTGGCCACTGCTGCACATCCCCACACCTGCTGCCACCCTGGCCCAGGCACTGGCGATTGACGCCCTTGCATTGGTCACTCACATCTGTCATCTCACAACCTCCCCACACCTGCTGCCACCCTAGCCTAGGTACTGACGATAGACACACATCGGCCACCAATCCACCACTTCACCCCTACTACCACACTGGCCTAAGCCCTTGCTATAGATGCTAACATCGGCGTCCACTCTACCTCCTCGCACCTACTAACAACCTGGCTCAGATCCTGGCAGTTGATGCTCACATCAGCCACCGCACTACCTTGTCGTGCTTGCTGCCTACCTGGCACCGATTCCTGGTAATAGATGCTCACATAGGTACCCATGCAACCTCCACACAACTGCTGCCACACTGCCGAGGTCCTCGCAATATATGCTGACATTGGCCACTGGTCCACCTGCAACTGAAGGCTGCCACCCTGGCCGAGATCATCGACCTCCGTGCCACCTCCTTGCTCCTGCTGCCACCCTGGCACAGTTGTAGAGGACAGGGGGTGATTTTTAGGAAATACGGTGCGAAATTGTGATTTGGTGTGTTTCAGTGCGCGATGCGCCAGCTTCACGGCAATTGGTGGACGAAGGCTGGACAGTGCATTATGCAGGTGACATAGTTTTGCAACGAGCATCGGTATGTGTGTACGTGCACAGCAATTATCAGAACGCAGCATTAGCAGAAATACACAGGTGCGGGCCGCGTGTGGTGTGGGTGTGTTAGCCAACTCATCAAGAACCTTCTAACAGACACCCCGCTGCGTACCCGGGGATTCAACAGTGGCTTGCGCTATTTAAGTGCGTCAGCATTCGGTTCAGTCGAAGAGGCATCTGGTCGCTGTAACGTCGTCATCGTCAGTGATGCTGCCTCCGAAGACCGGCTGGCAGTGGGCATTGTCTGCTGCTGCACTGGCGACTCCCGGCGTTGTCACGAGCCGCAGCATCTGCAGGAGGCGAGCTGGGCCAGGCCTCGTGCTGCTAACCTCCAACAGCCTGCGCAGCCGTGGACCGAGCCCGGTGTCGCGTTCCACGGACTGCGTGCATCAGCAAGGCTCCACCACAACACGTGTGGTGGGGCTGAGCCACTGGAAAATGTATTGGGAGAATCAACAAGAAAGAGAAAGGTTGCTATAAAAATGGTTCAAATGGCTCTGAGCACTATGGGTTCATCAGTACCCTAGAACTTAGAACTACATAAACCTAACTAACCCAAGGACATCACACACTTTCATTCCCGAGGTCGCGAGGTTCCAGACTTTAGCGCCTAGAGAAGAATTCTACAAACAGCCACCTTCTTCCACAACCTTCTTCCTTACAACCCTGATCACGTCTCCCGCTCCGGTCATCCGATTACACAGGTCCTGGCAATAGACACTCACATCAACCACCGCTCCACCTCCTTGCACACTCTGCTACCCTCGCCCAAATCCTGGCTATAGACGCTCACATTTACCACCAAGTCATCACCCCACTCCTGCTGCTTCCCTCAAATAGGTCCAGGCAATAGATGCTCACGTTGGCCAACATACGACCTTCTTGCGCCGGCTGCCACCGTGGCTCAGGTCCTGGCAATAGTCGCTCACATCAGCCTCCACACGACCTAATCGCGACTGCTGCCACACTGGCCCAGGTAATGGCAAGAGACAGTCACATCAGACACAGTGCCACCTCCTCACACATGCTGTCGCCCTAGCCCAGGTCTTGGCAGTAAACACTTATATCAGCCACCGTTCCACTTCCTCTCAACTTCTGCCGCCATGCTCCACGTCCTGGCAATAGACGCTCAAATTGGCATCCACTCAAACTCTTTGTGCCTGCTTCCTCCATGGCCCAGGTCCTGACAATAGATGCTGACAACAGCCACCGCTTGACCTCTTCGAGCCTGCTGCCATCCTGGTCCAGGTTCTGGCAATAGACGATCAAATCAACCTCTGTGCGACCTCTTAGCGCATACTGCCACCCTGGCCCAGGCCGTGGCAAATGACGGTAACATCTGCCACCACACCACCTCACCACCTCTCCACAACAGCCGCCACCCTGGTTCAGGCCCTAGCAATAGATGCTCACATCTGCCACGTCGCCACCACCATACACATGCTGCTTCCCTCACCCAGGGGCTGGTAATAGACGCTCACATCAGCCACCACACCACACTCCCTCACCTGCTACCACCGTGGCCCATGTCTTGGCAATAGACACTCAAATTGGCCCAAACCCGAACTCTATGCGCCGGTTTCCCCTGAGGCAATAGATGCTCACATCAGCCACTGCTCCACCTCGTTGTTCCTACTGCCAAACTGGCTCTGAGTCTTGGCAATAGACGCTCACATCGGTGACCATGCCATCTCCACACAACTTGTGTCACCCTGCCAAGGTACATGCAATAAACGCTCGGATTGGTCACTGCTCCACCAGCTTGTGCTGGCTGCCAGCCAAACCCAGGTCCTGGCAATAGACGCTCTCACTGGTCACCACGCCACCTCTTCACGCCTCCTGCCAACCTGGCCCTGGTCTTGGCAATAGACGATCACATTGGCCACTGCTACACCTCCCCACACCTGCTGCCCCCCTGGCCAAGACACTGGCAATGGTCGCTGACATCTGCCATCACTCACCCTCCCTACCTGCTGCCACCCTGGCCCAGGTCCTGGCAGTAAACAGTAACATCAGCCACCACTCCACCTCGCCACCCCTACTGCCACACTTGCCCAGGTCCTGGCAACAAACCCTCACATCAACCTCCACCTTACCTCCTCACGCCTGATGCCCTCCCTGCTCCAGTTCCTGGCAGTAGACGCTCACATCAGCCACCATGCCATCTTCACACAACTGCTGTCATCCTGCACAGGCCCTCACAATAAATGCTGACATTGGCCAATGCTCCACCTGATCGTTCTGGCTAACGCCCTAATCCACTTCAAGGCAATAAGTGCTTACATCTGCCACCACATCACCTCTTCACACCTGCTGCTGTCCTGGTCCAGGACCTCGATATAGACACTTTCATCAGCAGTCACGCAACCTACTTGCGCCTGCTGGCACCTTGTCCAAGGAACGGAAATGAACACTCACATCAGCCATTGCTCCTCCACCACCTTCTTCTACCCTGGCTCGTGTCCTGGCAGTAGATGTTCGCATTGGCCACTACTACACTTTCCCACACCAGCTACCACTCTGGCCCAGGCCCTGGCAATTGACACCCACATCTGCCACCACACCACATCCCCACACCGCCTGCCACCCTGGCCAATTTCGTAGCAATAGGAACTCACTTCGAGCACCATGTCACCTCCTTGCTCCTGCTAGAATCCTACCCCAGCCTAGGTCCTGGCATTAGACACACAAATCTGCCACCATGCCATCTCCCCACACCTGCTTCCACGCCGGAACAGGTCCTGGCAATAGACAGTCACATTAGCCACCGCTACACTTCCTCACGCCTGCTGCTAATAGGGCCCAGAGTCCTGGCAGTAGACGATCACATCAGCCACCGCTCCATCTATTTGTGCCTGCTGCCATCCTGATCCCGAGTCCTGCCACCTCCACACAATTTGAAACATACCCTTCGAAAAATTAATTAATTACTGACCTTATAATCATCTAAATTATTCGATTTTCAAACTGCTGTTCAAAACTGAATATACTGAGTCATTAATCTCTTTACTTATTCGGATCAACACTAAACTGACACACAATATTTTTAGGGCAACGCAATCTGACTTTCAAAAATCGCTACAAAAAAATGGCCCTGACTAAGAGTAACCTATACCATTCATGAATCATTTACCTCACAAAACTCTTCGTTACTCGAACTGTTGCAAAACAGCGAGCGCCTCTACTGCCAGCTAATTAACAGATTCTAGCTACTGAAGGCACTAACTATAACTACTAATAGACATAGTCAGCAAATGAACGATTTTGATAGAGAACAATCAATGTATTTACTTTAAGAATATTCAAAATTCATAATATATATATGTCAGTTCGTGATATCCAGTATTCCAAATTTACTCTTTCTGGCAGACATATGTCCAGATCGTCCACTCTTAAAATTCTGCCATCTCTCTCCTCACATCCACCACTGCTGGTTGCACACATCCAACTGCGCAACGCTACGCACTGTTCACCTTACGCTGCCCAACACTACTATAGTAAATATTCCAACAACACAAACCAGCCACAGGCTGCACACAACACAGTCAGTGATTTTCATACAGAGCGCTATGTGGCGTTACCAACATAAAAACCTAACCTACATAGCCATCATGCTCCCCACAGAAAATGTTACAAATTGTTTTGAGCTGTGGCCAATAATAGTTTGATATAATTTTTCATAATTACAATGACAAAGATATCAAATGCACACACTTTTGATGCAATGTAGGTCAATAGCTAGAATTGTTCTCATAAAGACAGTCCAGATCATTCATAACGATAGTAATTACAGTTTTCTTTTTTTCTGAATCTCTGAGCAGTAAAAGAAAATGCACATGTAAGAAGTTAATGTCCATGCATTCTCGAAGATATAATGTTGTCCTTCCAACGGAAAGACAGTGGTGAATCATGACATGCAGACAGGTAATGGTCCACAACAGAACAAACCCAAAACACAGTCATTCGAATTTTTGAAGAATAATGGATGGTAGGTCATCACAGAGCAGACCCACAGGAGTCCTGGTAGAGTGTATGGTATTGGTGGGACATCGAACGTGCAGACCCACCGCAGTCATTGTAGAGATGGTCAGCAGCTATCTGTTGTGGCTGTGCAGGCGCACAATCACCATCGAAGAGTCTTACGGACAATATAGCAAGTCCTTAACCCACTACTTATGCACTCACAATGTTTTTGGAATTCTCCAGAGAACCAGCAATGCTGTTAACTAGTCCCTTGCTCAATTATTAACGCACGAGGAAACACTAACAGTCTCAACTTCTCACATTTTGTGCATATTCGATTACCAACAGAAATGCGTACTATGAAATGAATGCTTACAAGTTACTTAATTTGATGAAGTACTGTCAATTGCAATTTTATAACATGAGAATACAATTACAAAGGTACAGAAAACTTCATTAAAAACAATAATACACACAACATTTGTAGTGATATAGGCTTTACAAAAGAATAGAAATAAACGTACACATCAGTGCTACAGGAATTATGACATACTTAAATACATAAAACATCAGAATATCTTTTGTGAATAGTGTCTAATCATCTGTACTAAGTAAATAACATATTATTAATGCAAATTAAATTTGAGTATAACAGTATTTCTCATCATAGTGTGTGTAGCTTAGAAATAGAAAATTTCTGTAACATAAATGTTGTTTGCTAAACACATAACGTTAGGACAAACACAAATACACAAGGGTACACAAACACATAGCGGAATAACACAAAAGGAAAGACGGGGTTTGTTTTCAGTGTAACATTTGTTACTGGAGTCCAAACCAAAACTTCATTCCGTAGATCTTTCCTCTTATTGCAACATTTGTTCACACACCAAAAAAATTATATTAAAACATGCTTTCTACATTTATATGTTCACATATTTCTTACTGCATAATTTATTTTCCAGTAATTTGCCTCATCATATATTTCCGAGAAAATCCTACCTGAGCCCGCCAATAGACACGTCAGCCATTGCTCCACGTCCTCGCGCATTCTGCTACCCTGACCCAGATGCTGGCAATAGATGCTCACATTGGCCACTGCTGCATATCCCCACACCTGCTGCCACCCTGGCCCAGGCCCTGGCGATTGACGCCCTTGCATTGGTCACTCACATCTGTCATCACACAACCTCCCCACACCTGCTGCCACCCTAGCCCAGGTACTGACGATTGACACACATCGGCCACCAATCCACAACCTCGCCCCTACTACCACACTGGCCTAAGCCATGGCAATAGATGCTAACATCGGCGTCCACTCTACCTCCTCTCGCCTACTACCAACCTGGCTCATATCCTGGCAGTTGATGCTCACATCAGCCACCGCTCTACCTCGTCGTGCTTGCTGCCTACCTGGCACCGATACCTGGTAATAGATGCTCACATAGGTACCCGTGCAACCTCCACACAACTGCTGCCACACTGCCGAGGTCCTCGCAGAATATGCTGACATTGGCCACTGGTGCACCTGCAAGTGAAGGCTGCCACCCTCGCCCAGATCATCGACCTCCGTACCACCTTCATGCCCCTGCTGCCACCCTGGCACAGTTGTAGAGGACAGGGGGTGACATTTAGGAAATACAGATCGAAATTGTGATTTGGTGTGTTTCAGTGCGCGATGCGCCAGCTTCACGGCAAACGGTGGACGAAGGCTGGACAGTGCATTATGCAGGTGACATAGTTTTGCAACGAGCGTCAGTATGAGTGTACGTGCACGGCAATCATTAGAACGCAGCATTAGCAGAAATACACAGGCGCGGGCCGCGTGTGATGTGGGTGTGTTAGCCAACTCATCAAGAACCTTCTAACAGACACCCCGCTGCGTACCCGGCGATTCAACAACGACTTGCGCTATTAAAGGGCGTCAGCATTCGGCTCAATCGAATAGGTATCTGGTCGCTGTAACGTCGTCATCGTCAGTGACGCTGCCTCCGAAGACCGGCTGGCGGTGGGCATTGTCTGCTGCTGCACTGGCGACTCCTGGCGTTGTCACGAGCCATATCATCTGCAGGATGCGAGCTGGGCCAGGCCTCGTGCTGCTAACCTCCAACAGCCTGCGCAGCCGTGGACCGAGCCCGGTGTCGCGTTCCACGGACTGCGTGCATCAGCAAGACTCCACCACAACACGTGTGGTGGCCCTGAGACACCGGAAAATGTATTGGGAGAATCAACAAGAAAGAGGAATATTGCTAAGAAAATATTTCAAATGGCTCTGAGCACTATGGGTTCATCAGTCCCCTAGAACTTAGAACTACATAAACCTAACTAACCTAAGGATATCACACACTTTCATTCCAGAGGTCAAGCCGTTCCAGACTGTAGCGCCTAGAGAAGAATTCTACAAACAGCCACCTTCTTTAAACAAAGCCAAGCCTTACAAACCTGAACACGTCTCCCGCTCCGGTCATCCGATTACACAGGTCCTGGAAATAGACACTTACATCAACCACTGTTCCACCTCCTTGCTCATTCTGCTACCCTCGCCCAAACCCTGGCTATAGACGCTCACATTTACCACCAAGCCACCACCCCACACCTGCTGCTTCCCTCAAATAGGTCCAGGCAATAAATGCTCACGTTGGCCAACATACGACCTTCTTGCACCTGCTGCCACCGTGGCTCTGGTCCCGGCAATTGTCACTCACATCAGCCTCCACATCACCTAATCGTGACTGCTGCCACACTGCCACACCGCCTGCCACCCTGTCCAATTTGAGGAAATAGGAACTCACTTCGAGCACCATGCCACCTCCTTGCTCCTGCTTGAATCCTACCCCGGCCTAAGTCCAGGCATTAGACACACAAATCTGCCACCATGCCATCTCCCCACACCTGCTTCCACGCCGGAAAAGGTCCTGGCAATAGACAGTCACATTAGCCACGGCTACACCTCCTCACGCCTGCTGCTAATAGGGGCCAGAGTCCTGGCAGTAGACGATCACATCAGCCACCGCTCCATCTATTTGTGCCTGCTGCCATCCTGGTCCCGATTCCTGGCAGGTGGACCAGTGGCTAATGTCAGCATGTTTTGCGAGGACCTCGGCAGTGTGGCAGCAGTTGTGTGGAGGTTGCATGGGTACCTATGTGAGCATCTATTACCAGGAATCGGTGCCAGTTAGGCAGCAAGCAGGAAGAGGTAGAGCGGTGCCTGATGTGAGCATCAACTGCCATGATATGAGCCAGGTTGGTAGTAGGCGCGAGGAGGTAGAATGGGCGCCGATGTTAGCATCTATTGCCAGGGCTTAGGCCAGTGTGGTAGTAGGGGCGAAGTGGTGGATTGGTGGCCGATGTGTGTCTATCGTCAGTACTTGGGCTAGGGTGGCAGCAGGTGTGGGTAGGTTGTGAGATGACAGATGTGAGTGACCAATGCAAGGGCGTCAATCGCCAGGGCCTGGGCCAGGGTGGCAGCACGTGTGGGGATGTGCAGCAGTCCCGCAAAATCATTGTCTATTGCCAGAACATGGGCCCAGGTAGCAGAAAGTGCTTGGAGGCGGAGAGGTGGCTGATGTGCGTGTATATTGCCAGGACCAAGACCAGGTTGGTAGCAGGAGCAAGGAGGTGGCACAGGGGCTGATGTGAATTTCTATTGCCACGACCTGGGGCAGGGTGGCAGGTGGTATGGGGAACTGGCGTGGTAGCCGATGTTAGCGCCTATTTCAAGACCTTGGGCCAGTGTGACAGCAGATGTGGGGAAGTGGAGCGGTGGCCAATGTGAGCGTCTACTGCCAGGCCTGTGCCAAAGTGGCATCAGGTGCAAAGAGGTTGTGTGGTTGCCGATGTGAGTGCTTATCGACAGGTTCTGGGCCAGGGTGGCTGCAGGCATGAAGAGGTGGTGTGGCAGCCGATGTAAGCATCAACTGCCAGAATCTGGATTAGGGTAGCAGCCGGCAAGAGCAGGCGGGGCAGTGGGCAATGTGAGTGTCTATTGCAAGGCCCTTTTAGTGTGGCAGCAGTTGTGTGAAGGTGGCACAGTCGATGATTTCCAGGACTTATGGCGAGGTTGGCAGCAGGCACAACGAGATGGAGCAGTTCCTGATGTGAGCGACTACGGCCAGGATGTGGGCCAGGGTGGCAGCAGGTTCGAGGAGGTAGAGTAATAGCTGATGTGTGTGTCTATTGCCAGGATATGGGCCACTGTGACAGCAGGGGCGACGAGGTGGAGCAGTGGCCTAAGTAAGTGTTTTTCTTGACAGGAACTGGGCCAGGTGGCAGCAGGTGTGGCCGTAGTGAGCATTTATTGGTAGGACCTGGGCCAGGGTGGCACAGGTGCAAGGAGGTTGCGTGGTTGGCAATGTGTGTGCCCCTCGTAATGTCCTTGACCAGTGTGGCAGCAAGAGCAAGAGGGTGGCATGGCGGCCAATGTGAGGTTCTATTACCGAGACCTGGCCCTGGGTGGCAGCCAGTATGAGGAGGTGGTGCATTAGCCCATGCAAGCGCCTATTCTGAGAACCTGGCCCAGGGCAGCAGCAGTAGCGAGGAAGTGGAGCGCTGGCCGAAGTGACTGTCTATTGAAGGGACCTGGGCCAGGATGGCATCAGATGTTAGGAGTCTGCTGATGAGAGTGTCTATCGCCATGACCAGGCCCTGGGTGGCAGCAAGCGGGGAGATGTGGCACGGTGGCTGATTTGAGCATCTAATAGTAGGAGCTGGTCCATGGTGGCAAGAGGAGTGAGGAGATGCAGTGTAGCTGATGTAAGTGTCTATTGCCAGGGCCTGGGCCAGGGTGGCAGCATCATCAAGGAGGTGGCACAGAGGCCGATGTGAGTTTCTTTTGCCATGACCTGGGCCAGGGTGGCAGCTAGTGTGTGGAAGTGGCACGGTGGAAAATGTGAGCGTCTATTGATAGGACCTGGGCCAGGGTGGCAGCAGGTGTCGGGAGATGGAGCAGTGGCCAATGTGAGCATCTATTGCCAGGATCTGGGCCTGGGTAGCAGAATGCGCGAGGAGGTGGAGCAATGGCTGACGTGTCTACTGACGGGCTCAGGTAGGATTTTCTCGAAAATATATGATGAGGTAAGATAATGGAAAATAAATTATGAGGTAAGAAATATGTGAACATATAAATGCAGAAAGCATGTTTTAATACAATTTTTTTTGTGTGTGAACAAATGTTGAAATAAGAGGAAAGATCTACGGAATGAAGTTTGTTTGGACTGCAGTAACAAATGTTACACTGAAAACAAACCCCATCTTTCCCTTTGTGTTTTACCGCTATGTGTTTGTGTACCCTTGTGTATTTGTGTTTGTCCTAACGGTATGTGTTAAGCAAACAACATTCATGTTACAGAAATTTTCTATTTCTAAGCTACACACACTATGATGAGAAATACAGTTATACTCAAATTTAATTTGCATTAATAATATGCTACTTACTTCGTAAAGATGATTAGACACTATTCACAAAAGATATTCTGATCTTTTATGTATTTACTTATGTCATAATTCCTGTAGCACTGATGTGTACGTTTATTTCTATTCTTTTGTAAAGCCTATATCACTACAAATGTTATGTGTATTATTGTTTTTAATGATGTTTTCTGTACCTTTATAATTGTATTCTCATGTTATAAAATTGCAATTGACACTACTTCATCAAATTAAGAAACTTGTAAGCATTCATTTCATAGTACACATTTCTGTTGGTAATAGTATATGCACAATATGTGAGAAGTTGAGACAGTTAGTGTTTGCTCGCGCGTTAATAATTGAGCAAGGGACTGGTTAACAGCATTGCTGGTTCTATGGACAATTCCAAAAACATTGTGAGTGCATAAGTAGTGGGTTAAGGACTTGCTATATTGTCTGTAAGACTCTTCGATGGTGATTGTGCACCTGCACAGCCGCAACAGATGGCTGCTGACCATCTCTACAATGACTGCAGTGGGTCTGCACCTTTGATGTCCCACCAATGCCATACTCTCTACCAGGACTCCACTGGGTCTGCTCCGTGATGACCTACCATCCAATATTCTTCTAAAATTTGAATGACTGTGTTTTGCGTTTGTTCTGTTGTGGCCCATTACCTGTCTGCATGTCATGATTCAGCACTGTCTTTCCGTTGGAAGGACAACATTATATCTTCGAGACTGCATGGAAATTAACTACTTACGTGTGCATTTTCTTTTACTGCTCAGACATTCAGAAAAAAAAGAAAACTGTAATTACTATCGTTATGAATGATCTGGACTGTCTTTATGAGAACAATTCTTGCTTTTGACCTACATTGCATCAAAAGTGTGTGCATTTGGTATCTTTGTTACTGTAAGTATGAAAAATTATATCAAACCATTATTGGCCACGGCTCAAAACAATTTGTAACATTTTTTGTGGGGAGCATGATGGGTATGTAGGTTAGGTTTTTATGTTGGTAACGCCACATAGCGATCTGTATGAAAATCACTGACTGTGTTGTGTGCAGCCTGTGGCTGATTTGTGTTGTTGGAATATTTACTATGGTAGTGTTGGGCAGCGAAATGTGAACAGTGCGTAGCGTTGCGCAGTTGGATGTGTGCCACCAGCAGTGGTGGACGTGAGGAGAGAGTTGGCAGAATTTTATGAGTGGACGATCTGGACATATGTCTGCGAGAAAGAGTAAATTTGGAATACTGGATATCACGAACTGACATATATATATTATGAATTTTGAACATTCTTAAAGTAAATACATTGGTTGTTCTCTATCAAAATCGTTCATTTGCTGACTATGTCTATCAGTAGTTATAGTTAGTGCCTTCAGTAGCTAAAATCTTTTATTTAGCTGGCAGTAGTGGCGCTCTCAGTTTTGCAACAGTGCGAGTAACGAAGAGTATTGTGAGGTAAATGATTCATGAAAGGTATAGGTTACTGTTAGTCAAGGCCATTCTTTTGTAGCGATTTTTGAAAGTCAGATTGCGTTGCGCTAAAGATATTGTGTGTCAGTTTAGTGTTGATCCGAATAAGTAAAGAGATTAATGACTCAGTACATTCAGTTTTGCCCAGCTGTTTGAAAATCAAATAATTTAGAGGATTATAAGCTCAGTAATTAATTAATTTTTCCAAAGGATACGTTTCAAATTGTGTGGAGGTGGCACAGTGGCCGATGTGAGCGTCTATTGCCAGGACTCGGGACCAGGATGGCTGCAGGCACAAATAGATGGAGCGGTGGCTGATGTGATCGTCTACTGCCAGGACTCTGGGCCCTATTAGCAGCAGGCGTGAGGAGGTGTAGCGGTGGCTAATGTGACTGTCTATTGCCAGGACCTGTTCCGGCGTGGAAGCAGGTGTGGGGAGATGGCATGGTGGCAGATTTGTGTGTCTTATGCCAGGACCTAGGCTGGGGTAGGATTCAAGCTGGAGCAAGGAGGTGGCATGGTGCTCGAAGTGAGTTCCTATTTCCACGAAATTGGCCAGGGTGGCAGGCGGTGTGGGGATGTGGTGTGGTGGCCGATGTGGGTGTCAATTGCCAGGGCCTTGGCCAGAGTGGTAGCAGGTGTGGGGAGGTGTAGTAGTGGCCAATGCGAACATCTACTGCCAGGACACGAGCCAGGGTAGAAGAAGGTGGTGGAGGAGCAATGTCTAATGTGAGTGTTTATTTCAGGTCCTTGGACAAGGTGCCAGCAGGCGTAAGGGGGTTGCGTGACTGCTGATGAAAGTGTCTATATCGAGGTCCTGGACCAGGACAGCAGCAGGTGTGAAGAGGTGATGCGGTGGCCGATGTAAGCACTTATTGCCTTGAAATGGATTAGGGTGGTAGCCAGCACAATCAGCCAATGTCAGCATGTATTGTGAGGGCCTGTGCAGGATGACAGCAGTAGTGTGAAGTTGGCATGGTGGCTGATGTGAGCGTCTACTGCCAGGATCTGGAACAGGGAGGCCAGCAGGCTTGAGGAGGTAATGGTGGAGGTTGATGTGAGAGTTTGTGGCCAGGACCTAGGCAAGTGTGGCAGTAGGGGTGTTCGAGGTGGAGTGGTGGCTGATGTTACTGTTTACTGCCAGGACCAGGGCCAGGGTGGCACCAGGTAGGGGGAGGTGAGTGATGGCAGATGTCAGTGACCATTGCCAGTGCCTTGGCCAGGGGGGCAGCAGGTGTGGGCAGGTGTAGCAGTGGCCAATGAGATCGTCTATTGCCAAGACCAGGGCCAGGTTGGCAGGAGGCGTGAAATAGAAAATTTCTGTAACATGAATGTTGTTTTGATAAACACATAACGTTAGGACAAACACAAATACACAAGGGTACACAAACACATAGCGGAATAACACATAAGGAAAGACGGTGTTTGTTTTCAGTGTAACATTTGTTACTGCAGTCCAAACCAAAACTTCATACCGTAGACCTTTCCTCTTATTTCAACATTTGTTCACACACAAAAAAAAATTTATTAAAACATGCTTTCTGCATTTATATGTTCACATATTTCTTACCCCTTAATTTTTTTTCCATTATCTTTCCTCATCATATATTTCCGAGAAAATCCTACATGAGCCCGTCAACAGACACGTCAGCCATTGCTCCACCTCCTCGTGCATTCTGCTACCATGGCCCAGATCCTCGCAATAGATGCTCACATTGGCCACTGCTCCATCTCCCGACACCTGCTGCCACCCTGGCCCAGGTCCTAGCAATAGACTCTCACATTTTCTACCGTGCCACTCCTACACACTGGCTGCCACCCTGGCCCAGGTCATGGCAAAAGAAACTCACAACAGCCTCTGTGCCACCTCCTTGATGATGCTGCCACCCTGGCCTAGGCCCTGGCAATAGACACTTACATCAGCTACACTACATCTCCTCACTCCTCTTGCCACCATGGACCAGCTCCTGCTATTAGATGCTCACTTCAGCCACCGTGCCACATCCTCCCGCCTGCTGCTTCCCTGGCCCTGGTCAAGGCGATAGACACTCTCACCAGCAACCTCCTAACATCTGATGCCATCCTGGCCAGGGTCCCTTCCATAGACAGTCACTTCGGCCAGCGCTCCACCTCCTCGCTACTGCTGCTGCCCTGGGCCAGGTTCTCAGAATAGGCGCTTGCATGGGCTAATGCACCACCTCCCCATAAAGGCTGCCACCCAGGTCCAGGTCTCGGTAACAGAACCTCACATTGGCCCCCGTGCCACGTCGTTGCTCTTGCTGCCACACTGGTCAACGACATGGCGAGGGACACACACATTGCCAACAACGGAACCTCCTCGCACCTTTGGCACCCTGGCCCAGGTCCTGCCAATAAATGCTCACTACGGCCACAGTGACACCTCTTCACACCTGCTGCCACCTGGCCCAGTTCCTGTCAAGAAAAACACTTACTTCGGCCACCGCTCCACCTCGTCGCCCCTGCTGCCACACTGGTCCATGTCCTGGCTATAGACACTCACCTCAGTCCTTACTCTACCTCCTCGAACCTGCTGCCACCCTGGCCCACATCCTGTCTGTAGTCGCTCACATCAGGAACTGCTCCACCACGTTGTGCCTGCTGCCAACAAGTCCTGGAAATCAGCGACTGTGCCACCTTCACACAACTGCTGCCACCCTACAAGTTCCTTGCAATAGACACTCACTTTGCCCACTGCCCCACCTGCTCATGCCAGCTGCCACCCTAATCCAGTCCTGCCAGTAGATGCTCACATCAGTTGCCGCACCACATCTTCATGCTTGCAGCCACCCTGGCCCAGAACCTGCCGATAAGCACTCACATCGGCAACCACACAACCTCTTTGCACCTGCTGCCACCTTGGCCCAGGCCTGGCAGTAAACGCTCACACTGGCACCGCTCCACTTCCCCACATCTGCTGCCACACTGGCCCAAGTCCTTGAAATAGGCACTAACATCCAGACTGTAGCGCCTAGAGAAGAATTCTACATACAGCCACCTTCTTCCACAAAGCCAAGCCTTACAACCCTGAACACGTCTCCCGCTCCGGTCATCCGATTACACAGGTCCTGGCAATAGACACTCACATCAACCACTGCTCCACCTCCTTGCACATTCTGCTACCCTCGCCCAAATCCTGGCTATAGACGCTCACATTTGCCACCAAGCCACCACCCCACACCTGCTGCTTGCCTCAAATAGGTCCAGGCAATAGATGCTCATGTTGGCCAACATACGACCTTCTTGCGCCGGCTGCCACCGTGGCTCAGGTCCTGGCAATAGTCACTCACATCAGTCTCCACATCACCTAATCGTGACTGCTGCCACACTGGCCCATGTCTTGGCAATAGACACTCAAATTGGCCCAAACCCGAACTCTATGCGCCGGCTCCCCCTGAGGCAATAGATGCTCACATCAGCCACTGCTCCACCTCGTTGTTAATACTGCCAAACTGGCCCTGAGTCTTGGCAATAGACGCTCACATCGGCGACCATGCCATCTCCACACAACTTGTGTCACCCTGCCGAGGTACATGCAATAAACGCTCGCATTGGTCACTGCTCCACCAGCTTGTGCTGGCTGCCAGCCAAACCCAGGTCCTGGCAATAGACGCTCACATCGGTCACCACGCCACCTCTTCACGCCTCCTGCCAACCTGGCCTTGGTCTTGGCAATAGACGATCAGATTGGCCACTGCTACACCTCCTCACAACTGCTGCCCCCCTGGCCAAGGCACTGGCAATGGTCGCTGGCATCTGCCATCACTCACCTCCCCCTACCTGCTGCCACCCTGGCCCAGAACCTGTCGATAACCACTCACATCGGCAACCACACAACCTCTTTGCACCTGCTGCCACCTTGGCCCAGGGCTGGCAGTAAACTCTCACATTGGCCAACGCTCCACTTGCCCACATCTGGTGCCACACCGGCCCAAGTCCTTGAAATAGGCAGTAACATCGGCTACCATGCCAGTTCCCCATACCACCTGCCACCCTGGCCCAGGTCGTGTCGATTGACGCCCTTGCATTTGTCACTCCCATCCGTCATCACACAACCTACCCGCACCTGCTGCCACCCTAGCCCAGGTACTGACGATAGACACACATTTGCCACCAATCCACCACTTCGCCCCTTCTACCGCACTGGCCTAAGCCATGGCAATAGATGCTAACATCGGCGTCCACTCTACCTCCTCGCGCCTACTACCAACCTGGCTCAGAACCTGGCAGTTGATGCTCACATCAGCAACCGCTCTACCTCGTCGTGCTTGCTGCCTACCTGGCCCCGATTCCTTGTAATAGATGCTCACATAGGTACCTGTGCAACCTCCACAAAACTGCTGCCACACTGCCGAGGTCCTCGCAATATATGCTGATATTGGCGACTGGTCTACCTGCAAGTGAAGGCTGCCACCCTGGCCGAGATCATCGACCTCCGTGCCACCTCCTTGCTCCTGCTGCCACCCTGGATCAGTTGTAGAGGAGAGGGGGTGATATTTAGAAAATACGGTGCGAAATTGTGTTTTGGTGTGTTTCATTGCGCGATGCGATAGCTTCACGGCAAACGGTGGACGAAGGCTGGACAGTGCATTATGCAGGTGACATAGTTTTGCAACGAGCGTCGGTATGTGTGTACGTGCACAGCAATCATCAGAACGCAGCATTAGCAGAATTACACAGGCGCGGGACGCGTTTGGTGTGGATGTGTTAGCCAACTCATCAAGAACCTTCTAACAGACACCCCGCTGCGTACCCGGCGATTCAACAGCGGCTTGCGGTATTTAAGGGCGTCAGCATTCGCCTCAATCGAATAGGCATCTGGTCGCTGTAACGTCGTCATCGTCAGTGACGCTGGCTCCGAAGACCGGCTGGCGGTGGGCATTGCTTGCTGCTGCACTGGCGACTCCCGGTGTTGTCACGAGCTGCAGCATCTGCAGGAGGCGAGCTGGGCCAGGCCTCGTGCTGCTAACCTCCAACAGCCTGCGCAGCCGTGGACCGAGCCCGGTGTCGCGTTCCACGGACTGCGTGCATCAGCAAGGCTCCACCACAACACGTGTGGAGGGGCTGAGCCACCGGAAAATGTATTGGGAGAATCAACAAGAAAGAGAAAGATTGCTAAAAAAGGCTTCAAATGGCTCTGAGTACTATTGGTTCATCAGTCCCCTAGAACTACATAAACCTAACTAACCTAAGGACATCACACACTTTCATTCCCGAGGTCGCGCGGTTCCAGACCTCTGCGCCTAGAGAAGAATTCAACAAACAGCCACCTTCTTCCACAAAGCCAAGCGTTACAACCCTGAACACGTCTCCCGCTCCGGTCATCCGATTACACAGGTCCTGGCAATAGACACTCACATCAACTACTGCTCCACCTCCTTGCACATTCTGCTAGCCTCGCCCAAATCCTGGCTATAGACGCTCACATTTGCCACCAAGCCACCACCCCACACCTGCTGCTTCTCTCAAATAGGTCCAGGCAATAGATGCTCACGTTGGCCAACATACGACCTTCTTGCGCCTGCTGCCACCGTGGCTCAGGTCCTGGCAATAGTCGCTCACATCAGCCTCCACCCGACCTAATCGTGGCTGCTGCCACACTGGTACAAGTAATGGCAAGAGACAGTCACATCAGACACAGTGCCATCTCCTCACACATGCTGTCGCCCTAGCCCAGGTCTTGGCAGTAAACACTTATATCAACCACCGTTCCACTTCCTCTCAACTTCTGCCGCCATGCTCCATGTCCTGGCAATAGACGCACGAATTGGCATCCACTCAAACTCTTCGTGTCTGGTTCCTCCATGTCCCAGGTCCTGAAACTAGATGCTCACATCAGCCACCGCTTGACCTCTTCGAGCCGGCTGCCATCCTGGTCCAGGTTCTGGCAATAGACGATCAAATCAACCTCTGTGCCACCTCTTAGTGCATACTGCCACCCTGGGACAGGCCGTGGCAAATGACGGTAACATCTGCCACCACACCACCTCACCACCTCTCCACAACAGCCGCCACCCTGGTTCAGGCCCTAGCAATAGATGCTCACATCTGCCACGTCTCCACCACCTTACACATGCTTCTTCCCTCACCCAGGGGCTGGCAACAGACGCTCACATCAGCCACCTCACCACACTCCCTCACCTGCTACCGCCGTGGCCCATGTTTTGGCAATAGACACTCAAATTGGCCCGAACCCGATCTCTAAGCGCCGGCTTCCCCTGAGGCAATAGATGCTCACATCAGCCACTGCTCCACCTCGTTGTTCCTACTGCCAAACTGGCCCTGAGTCTTGGCAATAGACGCTCACATCGGCGACCATGCCATCTCCACACAAATTGTGTCACCCTGCCCAGGTACATGCAATAAACGCTCGCATTGGTCACTGCTCCACCTCCTTGTGCTGGCTGCCAGCCAAACCCTGTCCCAGGTCCTGGCAGTAAACAGTAACATCAGCCACCACTCCACCTCGCCACCCCTACTGCCACACTTGCCCAGGTCCTGGTAACAAACCCTCACATGAACCTCAACGTTACCTCCTCACGCCTGCTGCCCTCCCTGTTCCAAATCCTGACGCTCACATCAGCCACCATGCCATCTTCACACAGTTGCTGTCATCCTGCACAGGCCCTCATAATACATGCTGATATTGGCCAATGCTCCACCTGATCGTGCTGGCTACTACCCTAATCCATTTCAAGGGAATAAGTTCTTACATAGGCCACTGCATCACCTCTTCACACCTGCTGCTGTCCTGGTCCATGACCTCGATGTAGACACTTTCATCAGCAGTCACGCAACCTACTTGCGCCTGCTGGCACTTTGTCCAAGGACCTGAAATAAACACTCACATCAGCCATTGCTCCTCCACCACCTTCCTCTACCCTGGCTCGTGTCCTGGCAGTAGATGTTCGCATTGGCCACTACTACACCTCCCCACACCTGCTACCACTCTGGCCCAGGCCCTGGCAATTGACACCCACATCTGCCACCACACCACATCCCCACACTGCCTGCCACCCTGGCCAATTTCGTGGCAATAGGAACTCACCTCGAGCACCATGCCACCTCCTTGCTCTTGCTAGAATCCTACCCCAGCCTAGGTCCTGGCATTAGACACACAAATCTGCCGCCATGCCATCTCACCACACCTGCTTCCACGCCGGAACAGGTCCTGGCAATAGACAGTCACATTAGCCACCGCTACACCTCCACACACCTGCTGCTAATAGGGCCCAGAGTCCTGGCAGTAGTAGATCACATCAGCCACCGCTTCATCTATTTGTGCCTGCTGCCATCCTGGTCCCGAGTCCTGGCAATAGACGCTTACATCGGCCACTGTGCCACCTCCACACAATTTGAAACATATCCTTCGAAAAATTGATTAATTACTTAGCTTATAATCCTCTAAATTTTTTGATTTTCAAACAGCTGGGCAAAACTGAATGTACTGAGTCATTAATCTCTTTACTTATTCGGATCAACACTAAACTGACACACAATATCTTTAGCGCAACGCAATCTGACTTTCAAAAATCGCTACAAAAGAATGGCCCTGACTAACAGTAACCTATACCTTTTATGAATCATTTACCTCACAAAACTCTTCGTTACTCGAACTGTTGCAAAACAGCGAGCGCCTCTATTGCCAGCTAATTAACAGATTCTAGCTACTGAAGGCACTAACTATAACTACTGATAGACATAGTCAGCAAATGAACGATGTTGACAGAGAACAATCAATGTATTTACTTTAAGAATGTTCTAAATTCATAATATATATATGTCAGTTCGTGATATCCAGTATTCCAAATTTACTCTTACTCGCTGACATATGTCCAGATCGTCCACTCTTAAAATTCTGCCATCTCTCTCCTCACATCCACCTCTGCTGGTGGCACACATCCAACTGCGCAACGCTATGCAATGTTCACATTCCACTGCCCAACACTACTATAGTAAATATTCCAACAACACAAAACAGCCACACGCTGCACACAACACAGTCTGTGATTTTCATACAGAGCGCTATGTGGCGTTACCAACATAAATACCTAAGCAGCCATCCTACATGCTCCCCACAAAAAATGTTTCAAATTGTTTTGAGCCGTGGCCAATAATGGTTTGATATAAGTTATCATAATTACAATAACAAAGATACCAAATGCCCACACTTTTGATGCAATGTAGGTCAAAAGCAAGAATTGTTCTCATAAAGACAGTCCAGATCATTCATAACGATAGTAATTACAGTTTTCTTTTTTTCTGAATGTCTGAGCAGTAACAGTAAATACACACATAAGTCGTTAATGTCCATGCAGTCTCGAGGATATAATGTTGTCCTTCCAACGGAAAGACAGTGCTGAATCATGACATGCAGACTGGTAATGGGCCACAACAGAACAAACGCAAAACACAGTCATTCGAATTTTTGAAGAATATTGGATGGTTGGTCATCACTGAGCAGACCCACAGGAGTCCTGGTAGAGAGTATGGTATTGGTGGGACATCAAAGGTGCAGACCCACTGCAGTCATTGTAGAGATGGTCAGCAGCCATCTGTTGCGGCTGTGCAGGTGCACAATCACCATCGAAGAGTCTTACAGACAATACAGCAAATCCTTAAACCACTACTTACGCACTCACAATGTTTTTGGAATTGTCCATAGAACCAGCAATGCTGTTAACCAGTCCCTTGCTCAATTATTAACACACGAGCAAACACTAACAGCCTCAACTTCTCACATATTGTGCACATACTATTACCAACAGAAATGTGTACTATGAAATGAATGCTTACAAGTTACTTAATTTGATGAAGCAGTGTCAATTGCATTTTTATAACATGAGAATACAATTACAAAGGTACAGAAAACTTCATTAAAAACAATAATACACATAACATTTGTAGTGATATAGGCTTTACAAAAGAATAGAAATAATCGTACATATCAGTGCTACAGGAATTATGACATAAGTAAATACATAAAAGATCAGAATATCTTTTGTGAATAGTGTCTAATCATCTTTTCGAAGTAAATAACATATTATTAAGGCAAATTAAGTTTGAGTATAACGGTATTTCTCATCATAGTGTGTGTAGCTTAGAAATAGAAAATTTCTGTAACATAAATGTTGTTTGCTAAACACATAACGTTAGGACAAACACAAATATACAAGGGTACACGAACACATAGCGGAAAAACACAAAAGGAAAGACGGGGTTTGTTTTCAGTGTAACATTTGTTACTGCAGTCCAAACAAAAACTTCATTCCGTAGATCATCAGCCACCGTGCGACATAATCCTGCCTGCTGCTACCCTGGCCCTGGTCATGGCGATAGACACTCTCACCAGCAACCTCCTAACATCTGATGCCATCCTGGCACACGTCCCTTCAATAGACAGTCACTTCGGCCACCGTTCCACTTCCTCTCAACTTCTGCCGCCATTCTCCATGTCCTGGCAATAGAGGCTCAAATTGGCATCCACTCAAACTCTTCGTGCCTGCTTCCTCCATGGCCCAGGTCCTGACAATAGATGCTCACATCAGCCCCGCTTGACCTCTTCGAGCCTGCTGCCGTCCTGGTCCAGGTTCTGGCAATAGACGATCAAATCAACCTCTGTGCCACCTCTTAGCGCATACTGCCACCCTGCCCCAGGCCGTGGCAAATGACGGTAATATCTGCCACCACACCACCTCATCACCTCTCCACAACAGCCACCACCCTGGTTCAGGCCCTAGCAATAGATGCTCACATCTGCCACGTCACCACCAACTTACACCTGCTGCTTCCCTCACCCAGGGGCTGGCAATAGACGCTCACATCAGCCACCACACCACACTCCCTCACCTGCTACCGCCGTGGCCCATGTCTTGGCAATAGACACTTAAATTGGCCCAAACCCGAACTCTATTCGCCGGCTTCCCCTGAGGCAATAGATGCTCACATCAGCCACTGCTCCACCTCGTTGTTCCTACTGCCAAACTGGCCCTGAGTCCTGGCAATAGACGCTCACATCGGCAAACATGCCATCTCCACGCAACTTGTGTCACCCTGCTCAGGTACATGCAATAAACGCTCGCATTGGTCACTGCTCCACCTGCTTGTGCTGGGTGCCAGCCAAACCCAGGTCCTGGCAATAGACGCTCACATCGGTCACCACGCCACCTCTTCACGGCTCCTGCCAACCTGGCCCTGGTCTTGGCAATAGACGATCACATTGGTCACTGCTACACCTCCCCACACCTGCTGCCCCCTGGCCAAGGCACTGGCAATGGTCGCTGACATCTGCCATCACTCACCTCCCCCTACCTTCTGCCACCCTGGCCCAGGTCCTGGCAGTAAACAGTAACATCAGTCACCAATCCACCTCGAACACCCCTACTGCCACACCTGCCCAGGTCCTGGCAATAAACCCTCACATCAACCTCCACCTTACCTCCTCACGCCTGCAGCCCTCCCTGTTCCAGATCCTGGCAGTAGACGCTCACATCTGCCACCATGCCATCTTCACACAACTGCTGTCATCCTGCACAGGCCCTCACAATACATGCTGACATTGGCCAAAGCTCCACCTGATCGTGCTGGCTACCACCCTAATCCATTTCAAGGGAATAATTTCTTACATCGGCCACCGCATCACCTCTTCACACCTGCTGCTGTCCTGGTCCAGGACCTCGATATAGACACTTTCATCAGCAGTCACGCAACATCCTTGCGACTGCTGGCACCTTGTCCAAGGACCTGAAAGAAACACTCACATCAGCCATTGCTCCTCCACCACCTTCTTCTACCCTGGCTCGTGTCCTGGCAGTAGATGTTCGCATTGGCCACTACTACACCTCCCCACACCTGCTACCACTCTGGCCCAGGCCCTGGGAATTGTCACCCACATCTGCCACCACACCACATCCCCACACCGCCTGCCACCCTGGCCAATTTCGGGGCAATAGGAACTCACTTCGTGCACCATGCCACCTCCTTGCTCCAGCTTGAATCCTACCCCAGCCTAGGTCCTGGCATTAGACACTCAAATCTGCCACCAACAACCATGAGGTGACCGACACAGCAATATACCCTTGGAGACATTTGGGCTAGAGGACGATGTATTGAATCGCGACACAATTTGTGTGTTCCATCGTCATTAAGAGGCTCTGACCGTTACGATTAACTGTCAGTTTCGCGTCGGACTCGAAAAGCTAGACTCACAGGAGAACGACCATAGGGTGCCCGAGGTAGCAATTGACCCTTGGGGACAAGTCGGCAGGAGGACGATATATTGAATCTCGACGCAGTTTGTGTGTTCCGTCGTCAATAAGCGGTTCTGAACGTTACAATTAAATGTATGTTTGCGTCGGATTCCAAATACTAGACTCGCAGGAGAACGACGATAAGGTGCCAGAGCTAGCAATAGACTCTTGAAGACACGTCAGCTGGGGGACGATGTATTGAATCTCGACGCAATTTGTGTGTTCCATCATCATTATGAGGCTCTGAACGTTACGATTAACTGTCAGCTTCGCGTCGAATTCGAAAAACTAGACTCACAGGGTCACCATAGTGTGCCCGAGGTAGCAATAGACCCTTGGAGACAAGTCGGCTGGAGGACAATATATTGAATCTCGACCCAATTTGTGTATTCCATCGTCATTAAGAGGCTCTGAACGTTATAATTAACTGTCAGTTTTGCGTCGGATACGAAATAGTAGCTCACAGGAGAACGACGATAAGGTGCCAGAGGTAGCAATAGACCCTTGGAGACAAGCTGGCTGGAGGATGATGTATTGAAACGCGACGCAATTTGTGTGTTCCATCGTCATTAAGAGGTTCTGAACGTTACGATTAACTCTCAGTTTCGCGTCGGATTCGAAATACCAGACTCACAGGAGAACGACCAAAAGGTGCCCGAGGTAGCAATAGACCCTTGGAGACAAGTCAGCTGGAGGACGATATATTGAATCTCGACGCAGTTTGTGTGTTCCGTCGTCATTATGAGGCTCTGAACGTTACAACTAACTGTCAGTTTAGCGTCGGATTCGATACACTAGACTCATAGAAGAACGACGATAAGGTGCCAGAAGTAGCAATAGACCTTTGGAGACAATCCGGCTGGAGGGCGATGTACTCAATCGCGACGCAATTTGTGTGTTCCATCGTCATTAACAGGCTCTGAACGTTACAATTAACTGTCAGTTTTGCGTCGAATTCGAAATACTAGACGCACAGGAGAACGACTATAGGGTGCCAGAGGTAGCAATAGACCCGTGGAGACAAGCCGGCTGGAGGACGATGTATTGAATCGCGACACAATTTGTGTGCTCCATCGTCATTAAGCGGTTCTGAACGTTACAATTAACTGTCAGTTTGGCGTCGGATTCGAAATACTAGACTCGCAGGAGAACGACGATAAGGTGCAAGAGCTAGCAATAGACCCTTGAAGAACGTCAGCTGGGGGCAATGTATTGATTCTCGACGCAATTTGTGTGTTCCATCGTCATTATGAGGCTCTGAACGTTACAATTAATTGTCAATTTTGCGTGGGATTCGAAAAACTAGACTCACAGAAGAACGACCATAAGTTGCCCGAGGCAGTAATAGACCCATGGAGACATTTCGGCTGGAGGTAGATGTATTGAATCACGACGCGATTTGTGTGTTCCATCGTCATTAAGAGGCTCTGAACGGTATAATTAACTGTCAGTTTTGCGTCGGATTTGAAAAACTAGACTCACAGGACAACGACCACAGTGTGCCCGAGGTAGCAATAGACCCTTGCAGAAAAGTCGGCTGGAGGACAATATATTGAATCTCGACCCAATTTGTGTATTCCATCGTCATTAAGTGGCTCTGAACGTTATAATTAACTGTCAGTTTTGCGTCGGATTCGAAATAATAGCTCACAGGAGAACGACGATAAGGTGCCAGAGGTAGCAATAGACCCTTGGAGACAAGCTGGCTGGAGGACGATGTAATGAATCACGACGCAATTTGTGTGTTCCATCGTCATTAAGAGGTTCTGAACGTTACGATTAACTGTCAGTTTGGCGTCGGATTCGAAAAACTAGACTCACAGGAGAACGACCAAAAGGTGCCCGAGGTAGCAATAGACCCTTGGAGACAAGTCGGCTGGAGGACGATATATTGAATATCGACGCAGTTTGTGTGCTCCGTCGTCATTATGAGGCTCTGAACGTTACAACTAACTGTCAGTTTAGCGTCGGATTCGATATACTGGACTCATAGAAGAACGACGATAAGGTGCCAGAGATAGCAATAGACCTTTGGAGACAATCCGGCTGGAGGGCGATGTAATGAATCACGACGCAATTTGTGTGTTCCATCGACATTAAGAGGTTCTGAACGTTACGATTAACTGTCAGTTTGGCGTCGGATTCGAAAAACTAGACTCACAGGAGAACGACCAAAAGGTGCCCGAGGCAGCATTAGAAACTTGGAGACAATTCGGCTGGAGGTCGATGTAATGAATCGCGACGCAATTTGTGTGTTCCATCGTCATTAAGAGGCTCTGAACGTCACGTTTAACTATCAGTTTCGGGTCGCATTCGAAAAACAAGACTCACAGGAGAACGACCATAGGGTGCCTAAGGTAGCAATAGACCCTTGGAGACAAGTCGGCTGGAGGGCGATATATTGAATCTCGACGTAATGTGTGTGTTCCATCGTCATTAACAAGATCTGAACGTTACAATTAACTGTCAGTTTCATGTCGGATTCGAAATACTAGACTCACAAGAAAACGGCCATAAGGTGCCCGAGGCAGCATTAGAAACTTGGAGACAATTCGGCTGGAGGTCGATGTAATGAATCGCGACGCAATTTGTGTGTTCCATCGTCATTAAGAGGCTCTGAACGTTAGAATTAATTGTCAGTTTTGCGTCGGATTCGAAATACTAGACTCACAGGAGAACGACGATAAGGTGCCAGAGCTAGCAATAGACCCTTGAAGACACGTCGGCTGGGGGACGATGTATTGAACCTCGACGCAATTTTTGTGTTCCATCGTCATTATGAGGCTCTGAACGTTACAATTAACTGTCAGTTTTGCGTCGGATTCGAAATACTAGACTCACAGGAGAACGACGATAAGATGCCAGAGGTAGCAATAGATCCATGGAGACAAGCCGGCTGGAGGACGATGTATTCAATCGCGACGCAATTTGTGTGTTCCATCGTCATTAAGAGGTTCTGAATGTTACAATGGACTGTCAGTTTTGCGTCGGATTCGAAAAACTAGACTCACAGGAGAACGACCATAGGGTACCCGTGTTAGCAATAGACCCTCGGAGACAAGTCAGCTGGAGAACGATGTATTGAATCTCGATGCAATTTGTGTGTTTCATCGTCATTAACAGGCTCTGAACATTACAATTAACTGTCAGTTTTGCGTCGGATTCTTAAAACTAGACTCACAGGAGTACGACGATAATGTGCCAGAGGCAGTAATAGACCCTTGGAGATACGTCGGCTGGGGTACGATGTATTGAATCTCGAAGCAATTTGTGTGTTCCATGGTCGTTAAGAGGCTTTGACCGTTACGATTAACTGTCAGTTTCGCGTCGGATTCGAAAAACTAGGCTCACAGGAGAATGACCATTGGGTGCCAGAGGTAGCAATAGACCCTTGGAGACAAGTCGGCTGGAGGACGATATATTGAATCTCGACGCAGTTTGTGTGCTCCGTCGTCATTATGAGGCTCTGAACGTTACAACTAACTGTCAGTTTTGCATCGGATTCGATATACTGGACTCATAGAAGAACGACGATAAGGTGCCAGAGATAGCAATAGACCTTTGGAGACAATCCGGCTGGAGGGCGATGTAATGAATCACGTCGCAATTTGTGTGTTCCATCGACATTAAGAGGTTCTGAACGTTACGATTATCTGACAGTTTGGCGTCGGATTCGAAAAACTAGACTCACACGAGAACGACCAAAAGGTGCCCGAGGCAGCATTAGAAACTTGGAGACAATTCGGCTGGAGGTCGATGTAATGAATCGCGACGCAATTTGTGTGTTCCATCGTCATTAAGAGGCTCTGAACGTCACGTTTAACTATCAGTTTCGGGTCGCATTCGAAAAACAAGACTCACAGGAGAACGACCATAGGGTGCCTAAGGTAGCAATAGCCCCTTGGAGACAAGTCGGCTGGAGGGCGATATATTGAATCTCGACGCAATTAGTGTGTTCCATGGTCATTAAGAGGATCTGAACGGTTACAATTAACTGTCAGTTTTGTGTCGGATTCGAAATACTAGACTCACAGGAGAACTACGATAAGGTGCTAGAGGTAGCAATAGACCCTTGGAGCATGGCGGCTGGAGGATGATGTATTGAATCGCGACGCAATTTGTGTGTTCCATCGACATTAAGAGGTTCTGAACGTTACGATTAACTGTCAGTTTGGCGTCGGATTCGAAAAACTAGACTCACAGGAGAACGACCAAAAGGTGCCCGAGGTAGCAATAGACCCTTGGAGACAAGTCGGCTGGAGGACGATATATTGAATCTCGACGCAGTTTGTGTGTTCCGTCGTCATTATGAGGCTCTGAACGTTACAACTAACTGTCAGTTTAGCGTCGGATTCGATATACTAGACTCAAAGAAGAACGATGACACGGTGCCAGAGGTAGCAATAGACCATTGGAGACAATCCGGCTGGAGGACGATGTATTCAATCGCCACGCAATTTGTGTGTTCCATCGTCATTAAGAGGTTCTGAACGTTACAATTAATTGACAGTTTTGCGTCGGATTCGAAAAACTAGGCTCACAGGAGAATGACCATTGGGTGCCAGAGGTAGCAATAGACCCTTGGAGACAAATCGGCTGGAAGACGATATACTGAATCTCGACGCAATTTGTGTGTTCTATCGTCATTATGAGGCTCTGAACGTTACAATTAATTGTCAATTTTGTGTCGGATTTGAAAAACTAGACTCACAGAAGAACGACCATAAGGTGCCCGAGGCAGCAATAGACCCATGGAGACAAGTCGTCTGGAGGTTGATGTATTGAATCGCGACGCAATTTGTGTGTTCCATCGTCATTAAGAGGCTCTGAACGTTACGATTATCGGTCAGTTTCGCGTCGGATTCGAATAACTAGTCTAACAGGAGAACGAGCATAAGGTGCCAGAGGTAGCAATAGATTCTTGGAGTCACGTCGGCTCTGGGACGATGTATTGAATCTCGACGCAATTTGTGTGTTCTATCGTCATTATGAGGCTCTGAACGTTACAATTAATTGACAGTTTTGCGTCGGATTCGAAAAACTAGAATCACAGAAGAACGACCATGAGGTGCCCGAGGCAGCAATAGACCCATGGAGACAACTCGGCTGGAGGTAGATGTATTGAATCGCGACGCAATTTGTTTTTTCCATCGTCATTAAGAGGCCCTTAACGTTACGAGTAACTCTCAGTTTCGCCTCGGATTTGTAAAACTAGACTCACAGGAGAACGACCATAGGGTGCCCGAAGTAGCAACAGACCCTTGAGGACAAGTCGGCTATAATCGTTATATTGAATCTCGACGCAGTTTGTGTGTTCCGTCGTCATTAAGAGGCTCTGAACGTTACAATTAACTGTCAGCTTTGCGTCGGATTCGAAATACTGGACTCAAAGGAGAACGACGATAAGGTGCCAGAGGTAGCAATAGACCTTTGGAGACAATCCGGCTGCTGGACGATGTATTGAATCGCGAAGCAATTTGTGTTTTCCATCGTCAATAAGCGGTTCTGAACGTTACAATTAACTGTCAGCTTTGCGTCGGATTCGAAATACTATACTCACAATAGAACCACCATGAGAAGACCGACACAGCAATAGACCGTTAGAGACAGTTGGGCTAGAGGACGATGGATTGAAACGTACGCAATTTGTGTGTTCCATGGTCATTAAGAGGCCCTGAACGGTTACAATTAACTGTCAGTTTCGCGTCGGATTCGAAATACTAGACTCACAAGAAAACGGCCATAAGGTGCCCGAGGCAGCAATAGAAACTTGGAGACAATTCGGCTGGAGGTCGATGTAATGAATCGCGACGCAATTTGTGTGTTCCATCGTCATTAAGAGCCTCTGAACGTCACGTTTAACTATCAGTTTCGGGTCGCATTCGAAAAACAAGACTCACAGGAGAACGACCATAGGGTGCCTAAGGTAGCAATAGACCCTTGGAGACAAGTCGGCTGGAGGGCGATATATTGAATCTCGACGCAAATTGTGTGTTCCATGGTCATTAAGAGGATCTAAACGGTTGCAATTAACTGTCAGTTTTGTGTCGGATTCGAAATACTAGACTCACAGGAGAACTACGATAAGGTGCTAGAGGTAGCAATAGACCCTTGGAGAATGGCGGCTGTAGGATGATGTATTGAATCGCGACGCAATTTGTGTGTTCCATCGTCATTAAGAGGTTCTGAACGTTACAATTAAGTGTCAGTTTTGCGTCGGAATCGAAATACTAGACTCACTGGAGAACGACGAAATGGTGCCAGAGGTAGCAATAGACACTTGGAGACAAGCTGGCTGGAGGACGATGTATTGAATCGCGACGCAATTTGTGTGTTCCATCGTCATTAAGAGGTTCTGAACGTTACGATTAACTGTCAGTTTCGCGTCGGATTCGAAAAACTAGACTCACAGGAAAACGAACATAAGGTGCCCGAGGTATCAATAGACCCTTGGAGACAAGTCGGCTAGAGGACGATATATTGAATCTCGACGCAGTTTGTGTGTTCCGTCGTCATTATGAGGCTCTGAACGTTACAATTAACTGTCAGTTTAGCGTCGGATTCGAAAAACTAGACTCACTGGAGAACGACGATAAGGTGCCAGAGGTAGCAATAGACCGTTGAAGACAATCCGGCTGGAGGACGATGTATTCAATCGCGACGCAATTTGTGTGTTCCATCGTCAAGAAGCGGTTCTGAACGTTACAATTAACTGTCAGTTTTGCGTCGGATTCGAAATACTAGACTCGCAGGAGAACGACGATAAGGTGCCGGAGGTAGCAATAGACACTTGAAGACAAGCTGGCTGGAGAACGATGTATTGAATCGCGACGAAATTTGTGTGTTCCATCGTCATTAATTGGTTCTGAACGTTACAATTAAGTGCCAGTTTTGCGTCGGATTCGAAATACTTGACTCAAAGGAGAACGACCATAAGGTGCCCGAGGCTGCAATAGACGCTTGGAGACATGTCGTCTGGAGGACGATGTATTGAATCGCGACGCAATTTGTGTGTTCCATCGTCATTAAGAGGTTCTGAACGTTACAATCAACTGTCAGTTTTGCGTCGGATTCGAAAAACTAGACCCAAAGCAAAACGACAATAGGGTCCCCGAGGTAGGAATAGACCCTTGGAGGCAAGTCAGCTGGAGGACGATGTATTGAATCTCGACGTAATTTGTGTGTTCCATCGTCATTAACAGGATCTGAACGTTACAATTAACTGTCAGTTTCGCGTCGGATTCGAAAAACTAGACTCACAGGAGAACGACGATAATGTGCCAGAGGCAGCAATAGACACTTGGAGACAAGCTGGCTGGAGGACGATGTATTGAATCGCGACGCAATTTGTGTGTTCCATCGTCATTAAGAGGTTCCGAACGTTACGATTAACTGTCAGTTTCGCGTCGGATTCGAAAAACTAGACTCACAGGAGAACGACGATAATGTGCCAGAGGCAGCAATAGACACTTGGAGACAAGCTGGCTGGAGGACGATGTATTGAATCGCGACGCAATTTGTGTGTTCCATCGTCATTAAGAGGTTCCGAACGTTACGATTAACTGTCAGTTTCGCGTCGGATTCGAAAAACTAGACTCACAGGAGAACGACCATAAGGTGCCCGAGGTATCAATAGACCCTTTTAGACAAGTCGGCTAGAGGACGATATATTGAATCTCGACCCAGTTTGTGTGTTCCGTCGTTATTATGAGGCTCTGAACATTACAATTAACTGTCAGTTTAGCGTCGGATTCGAAATACTGGACTCAAAGGAGAACGACGATAAGGTGCCAGAGATAGCAATAGACACTTGAAGACAAGCTGGCTGGAGGACGATGTATTCAATCGCGACGCAATTTGTGTGTTCCATTGTCAACAAGCGGTTCTGAACGTTACAATTAACTGTCAGTTTTGCGTCGGATTCGAAATACTAGACTCGCAGGAGAACGACGATAAGGTGCCGGAGGTAGCAATAGACACTTGAAGACAAGCTGGCTGGAGGACGATGTATTGAATCGCGACGCAATTTGTGTGTTCCATCGCCATTAAGAGGTTCTGAACGTTACAATTAAGTGTCAGTTTCGCGTCGGATTCGAAATACTAGACTCACTGGAGAACGACGAAAAGGTGGCAGATGTAGCAATAGACACTTGGAGACACGTCGTCTGGAGGTAGATGTATTGAATCGCGACGCAATTTGTGTGTTCCATCGTCATCAAGAGTCTCTGAATGTTACAATTATCTGTCAGCTTTGCGTCGGATTCGAAGAATACTGGACTCACAGGAGAACGACGATAAAGTGCCAGAGGTAGCAATAGACCCTTGAAGACAAGCTGGCTGGAGGACGATGTATTGAATCGCGACGCAATTTGTGTGTTCCATCGTCATTAAGAGGTTCTGAACGTTACAATCAACTGTCAGTTTTGCGTCGGATTCGAAAAACTAGACTCAAAGGAAAACGACAACAGGGTACCCGAGGTAGTAATAAACCCTTGGAGGCAAGTCAGCTGGACGACGATGTATTGAATCTCGACGTAATTTGTGTGTTCCATCGTCATTAACAGGATCTGAACGTTACAATTAACTGTCAGTTTCGCGTTGGATTCGAAAAACTAGACTCACAGGAGTACGACGATAATGTGCCAGAGGCAGCAATAGACCCTTGGAGACACGTCGGCTGGGGGACGATGTATTGAATCTCGACGCAATATGTGTCTTCCTTCGTCATTAAGAGGCTCTGTAGGTTAAAATTAATTGTCAGTTTTGCGTTGGATTCGGAAAACTAGACTCACAGGAGAACCACCACGAGATGACTGACACAGCAATAGACCGTTGGAGACATTTGGGCTAGAGGACGATGCATTGAATCGCGACGCAATTTGTGTGTTCCATGGTCATTAAGAGGCTCTGAACGGTTACAATTAACTGTCAGTTTCGCGTCAGATTCGAAATACTAGACTCACAGGAGAACGGCCGTAAGGTGCCCGAGGCAGCAATAGACCCTTGGAGACTATTCGGCTGGAGGTCGATGTAATGAATCGCG
Organism: Schistocerca americana; assembly: GCF_021461395.2. Classification (NCBI taxonomy): domain Eukaryota; kingdom Metazoa; phylum Arthropoda; class Insecta; order Orthoptera; family Acrididae; genus Schistocerca; species Schistocerca americana. The sequence goes on along the minus strand of NC_060122.1, from coordinate 388,283 downwards.
AGGGAGTTTGTGTGTTCCATCGTCATTAAGAGGCTCTGAACGTCACGTTTAACTGTCAGTTTCGGGTCGCATTCGAAAAACAAGACACACAGGAGAACGACCATAGGGTGCCCAAGGTAGCAATAGACCCTTGGAGACAAGTCGGCTGGAGGGCGATATATTGAATCTGGACGCAATTTGTGTGTTCCATCGTCATTAAGAGGCTCTGAACGTTACAATTAAGAGTCAATTTTGCGTCGGATACTTAAAACTAGACTCACAGGAAAACGACGATAATGTGCCAGAGGCAGCAATAGACCCTTGGAGACACGTCGGCTGGGGGACAATGTATTGAATCTCGACGCAATTTGTGTGTTCCATCGTTATTAAGAGACTTTGACCGTTACAATTAATTGTCAGTTTTGCGTCTGATTCGAAAAACTAGACTCACAGGAGAACCGACACAGCAATAGACCGTAGCAGACATTTGGGCTAGAGGGCGATGCATTGAATCGCGACGCAATTTGTGTGTTCCATAGTCATTAAGAGGCTCTGAACGGTTACAATTAACTGTCAGCTTTGTGTCGGATTCGAAATACTAGACTCACAGGAGAACTACGATAAGGTGCTAGAGGTAGCAACAGACCCATGGAGAATGGCGGCAGAAGGACGATGTATTGAATCGGGACGCAATTTGCGTGTTCCATCGACATTAAGAAGTTCTGAACGTTACAATTAAGTGTCAGTTTTGCGTCGAATTCGAAATACTAGACTCACAGGAAAACGACGATAAGGTGCCAGAGGTAGCAATAGACCCTTGGAGAAAGGGGGCTGGAGGACGATGTATTGAATCGCGACGTAATTTGTTTGTTCCATCGTCATTAAGAGGTTCTGAACATTACAATTGAGTGTCAGTTTTGCGTCGGATTCCAAACACTAGACTCACAGGAGAACGACCATAGGGTACGCGAGGTAGCAATAGACCATTGGAGACTAGTCAGCTGGAGGCCGATGTATTGAATCTCGACGGAATATTTGTGTTCCATCGTCATTAACAGGCTCTGAACGTTACAATTAATATTCAGTTTTGCGTCTGATTCGAAAAACTAGACTCACAGGAGAACCGACACAGCAATAGACTGTAGCAGACATTTGGGCTAGAGGGCAATGCATTGAATTGCGACGCAATTTGTGTGTTCCATGGTCATTAAGAGGCTCTGAACGGTTACAATTAACTGTCAGTTTCGTGTCGGATTCGAAATACTAGACTCACAGGAGAACTACGATAAGGTGCTAGAGGTAGCAATAGACCCTTGGAAAATGGCGGCTGGAGGACGATGTATTGAATCGCGACGCAATTTGTGTGTTCCATCGTCATTAAGAGGCTCTGAAAGTCACGATTAACTGTCAGTTTCGGGTCGAATTCGAAAAACAATACTCACAGGAGAACGACCATAGGGTGCCCAAGGTAGCAATAGACCCTTGGAGACAAGTCGGCTGGTGGACAATATATTGAATCTCGACGCAATATGTGTGTTCCATCGTCATTAAGAGGCTCTGAACGTTACAATTAACTGTCAGTTTAGCGTCTGATTCGAAATAATAGACTCACAGGAGAACGACGGTAAGGTGCCAGAGGTAGCAATAGACCCTTGGAGACAAGCTGGCTGGAGGACGATGCATTGAATCGCGACGCAATTTGTGTGTTCCATCGTCATTAAGAGGCTCAGAACGTTACAATTAAGTGTCAATTTTGCCTCGGATACTTAAAACTAGACTCACAGGAGAACGACGATTATGTGCAGAGGCAGCAATAGACCCTTGGAGACACGTCTGCTGGGGGACGATGTATTGAATCTCGACGCAATTTGTGTGTTCCATCGTCATTAATAGGCTTTGAACGTTACAATTTATTGTCAGTTTTGCGTCGGATTCGAAACACTAGACTCACAGGAGAACCACCATGAGTTGACCGACACAGCAATAGACCTTGGAGACATTTGGGGTAGAGGACGATGCATTTAATCGCGACGCAATTTGTGTGTTCCATGGTCATTAAGAGGCTCTTAACGTTACAATTAACTGTTAGTTTTGCGTCAGATTCGAAATACTAGACTCACAGGTTGTCGACGATAAGGTGCCAGAGGTAGTTGTAGAACCTTGGTGACAAGCCGGATTGAGGACGATGTATTGAATCTCGACGCAATTTGTGTGTTCCATCGTCATTAAGAGGTTCTGAACGTTTCGATTAACTGTCAGTTTCGCGTCGGATTCGAGAAACTGGACTCACAGGGGAACCACCATAGGGTGCCCGAGGTAGCAATAGACACTTATAGACAAGTCGGCTGGAGGACGATATTTTGAATCTCGACGCAGTTTGTGTATTTCATCGTCATTAAGAATCTCTGCACATTACAATTAACTCTCAGTTTTGCGTCGGACTCGAAACACTAGACTCACAGGAGAACTACGATAAGGTGCTAGAGGTAGCTATAGACCCTTGGAGAATGGCGGTTGGAGGATGATGTACTGAATCGCGACGCAATTTGTGTGTTCAATCGTCATTAAGAGGTTCTGAACGTTACAATTGAGTGTCAGTTTCGCGTCGGATTCGAAATACAGGACTCACAGGAAAACGACGATAAGGTGCCGGAGGTAGCAATAGACCCTTGGAGAAAGGCGCCTGCAGGACGATGTATTGAATCGCGACGTAATTTGTTTGTTCCATCGTCATTAAGAGGTTCTGAACGTTACAATTAAATGTCAGTTTTGCGTCGGATTCGAAAAACTAGACTCACAGGAGAGCGATCATGGGGAACCCGAGGTAGCAATAGACCATTGGAGACAAGTCAGCTGGAGGCCGATGTATTGAATCTCGACGGAATTTTTGTGTTCCATCGTCATTAACAGGCTCTGAACGTTACAATTAATCGTCAGTTGTGCGTCGGATTCGAAAAACTAGACTCACAGGGGAACCACCATGAGATGACCGACACAGCAATAGACCGTTGGAGACAATTGGGCTAGAGGACGATGCATTTAATCGCGACGCAATTTGTGTGTTCCATGGTCATTAAGAGGCTCTGAACTTTACAATTAACTGTCAGTTTTGCGTCGGATTCGAAATACTAGACACACAGGAGAACGACCATAAGGTGCCCTAGGCAGCAATAAACGCTTGGAGACAAGTCGGGTGGAGGACGATATATTGAATCTCGACGCAATATGTGTGTTCCACCGTTATTAAGAGGCTCTGACCGTTACAATTAATGTCAGTATTGCGTCGGATTCGGAAAACTAGACTCACAGGAGAGCCACCAAGAGATGACCGACACAGCAATAGACCGTTGGAGGCAACTGGGCTAGAGGACGATGCATTGAATCGCGACGCAATTAGTGTGTTCCATGGTCATTAACAGGCTCTGAACGTTACAATTAATTGTCAGTTTTGCGTCGGATTCGAAAAACTAGACTCACAGGAGAACCACCATGAGATGACCGACACAGCAATTGACCGTTAGAGACAGTTGGGCTAGAGGACGATGCATTGAATCGCGACGCAATTTGTGTGTTCCATCGTCATTAAGAGCCTCTGAACGGTTACAATTAACTGTCAGTTTCGCGTCGAATTCGAAATACTAGACTCACAAGAGAACGACCATAAGGTGCCCGTATCAGCAATACACCCTTGGAGACAAGTTGGCTGGAGGTCGATGTATTGAATCGCGACGCAATTTGTGTGTTCCATCGTCATTAAGAGGCTCTGAACGTAACGATTAACTGTCAGTTTCGGGTCGCATTCGAAAAACAATACTCACAGGAGAACGACCATAGGGTGCCCGAGGTAGCAATAGACCCTTGGAGACAAGTCGGCTGGTGGACGATATATTGAATCTCGACGCAATTTGTGTGTTCCATCGTCATTAAGAGGCTCTGAACGTTACAATTAACTGTCAGTTTTGCGTCGGATTCGAAATACTAGTATCAGAGGAGAACAACAATAAGGTGCCTGCGGTAGCAATAGAGCCTTGGAGACAAGGCGGCTGGAGGTTGATGTATTGAATCGCGACGCAATTTGTGTGTTCCATCGTCATTAACAGGCTCTGAACGTTGCAATTAACTATCAGTTTTGCGTCGGATTCTTAAAACTAGACTCACAGGAGTAAGACGATAATGTGCCAGAGGCAGCAATAGACCCTTGGAGACACGTCGGCTGGGGGACGATGTACTGAATCTCGACGCAATTTGTGTGTTCCATCGTCATGAAGAGGCTCTGAACGTTACAATTAATTGTCAGTTTTGCGTCGGATTCGAAATCTAGACTCACAGGAGAGCCACAATGAGGTGACTGACACATCAATAAACCGTTGCAGACATTTGGGCTAGAGGACGATGCATTGATTCGCGACGCAATTTGTGTGTTCCATGGTCATTAAGGGGCTCAGAACGTTACAATTAACTGTCAGTTTTGCGTCGGATTCGAAATACTAGACTCACAGGAGAACGACCATAAGGTGCCCGAGGCAGCAATAGACACTTGGAGACAAGTCGGCTGGAAGTTGATGTATTGAATCACGACGCAATTTGTGTACTCCATCGTCATTAAGAGGCTCTGAACGTTACGATTAACGGTCAGTTTCGGGTCGGATTCGAAAAACAAGACTCACAGGAGAACGACCATAGGGTGCCCGAGGTAGCAATAGACCCTTGGTGACAAGTCGGCTGGAGGACGATATATTGAATCTCGACGCTATATGTGGGCTCCATCGTCATTAAGAGGCTCTTGACGTTACTATTAACTGTCAGTTTTGCGTCGGATTCGAAATACTGGACTCACAGGAGAACGAGGATAAGGTGCCAGAGGTAGCAATAGACCCTTGGAGAAAGGCGGCTGGAGGACGATGTATTGAATCGCGACGCAATTTGTGTGTTCCATCGTCATTAAGAGGTTCTGAACGTTACAAATAAGTGTCCGTTTTGCGTCGGATTCGAAAAACCAAACTCAGGAGAACGACCATAGGGTACCCGAGGTAGCAATAGACCCTTGGAGACAAGTTAGCTGGAGGACGATGTATTGAATCTCGACGCAATTTGTGTGTTCCATCGTCATTAACAGGCTCTGAAAGTTACAATTAACTATCAGTTTTGCGTCGGATTCTTTAAACTAGACTCACAGGAGTACGACGATAATGTGCCAGAGGCAGCAATAGACCCTTGGAGACACGTCGGCTGGAGGACGATGTATTGAATCTCGACGCAATTTGTGTTTTCCATGGTCATTAAGAGGCTCTGAACATTACAATTAACTGTTAGTTTTGCGTCGGATTCGAAATACTAGACTCACAGGTTATCGGCGATAAGGTGCCAGATGTAGTAATAGAACCTAGATGACAATCCGGGTTGAGGACGATGTATTGAATCTCGTCGCAATTCGTGTGTTCCATCGTCATTAAGAGGCTCTGAACGTTACAATTAACTCTCAGTTTTGCGTCGGATGCGACAAACTAGACTCATAGGAGAACCACCATGAGATGACCGACACAGCAATAGACTGTTGCAGACATTTGTTCTAGAGGACGATGCATTGAATCGCGACGCCATTTGTGTGTTCCATCGTCATTAACAATCTCTGAACGTTACAATTAATTGTCAGTTTTCCGTCGGATGCGAAAACCTATACTCACAGGAGAGCCACCATGAGATCTTTGGTGTGACGTCATAAGCGCGTGATGCGTGTGCGATCGCTTTCGAAGTTTTCATCTATTTTTAGGTTTATGATGTATATTTTAGCTGTTTTTGTGATAATATTTGCTATATAAGTGACTTATTAGTTGTTTCTTCATTCACCTCTGCATTTCTTGTGTTGTGGCCTCATATTTGTGAGTGTTTCGTATCGAGCAACTTAACCTCTTACCCGTGTTTACATTCCGCGCTGACCAGTTGCAGCTGTAGCGGCGCATCGAAAGCTAAGTACTAATTAATTGTTTGTGTATAGTAGTTTATTTAGGAACTTTAGTAGTCTTCAACCGGTGTTCTTGGTGTTTTCCGGTGAAATAACTTCAGAAGAAATTTTTGCGAACTGCTTTCAGTTTCGTTACTGTCATTAGACGTTTGATTTTCTTTCTGTGTTAGTATTTTGTTGTATTCTCATTTGTTGTTGATTAATACTGTCAATAATAGTAGTTACTTCCCTTGTAGAGCAAGTTTGTGATAATTGTAGTCAGTTTTTAACATTTTCTTATTGTAGTAGCGGAACTTAGATAAAGTCTTTTCTTGTTTCAATAATTGTAAAATTTTACCATGAGTGAGAAGTGTGGGCTTTGCCGTTGGTTCGTGAGTAGTGGATTGCGGTGTGAGACTTGTTCGAAGTATTTTCACTGGGGGGAATGCAGTGGGGAAGCCAGTGGGCATTCTGGTGAGATCCTCTCCTGGAACTGCAGGTTATGTAGCAAGAGTAAATTGATAGAGGAGCAGGAGCGTAAGATCTGTGCCCTTCAGGTGCAGTTGAAAAACGCACAGGAGGAGCTAGATAGGATGAGGAGGGAGAAGGGGGTTGGGGAATGGGAGCTGGCTGTTGGCAAGAGATCTGCTAGGAGAAGGAGATTTTCAGATAGTTTTACTATTGGTGTTTGTAATAGATATGACCAACTGTCAGTGTCTAGTGGAGAGGAATCTCTAGTAGCTGTAGATGTAGGAAGTATGCAGCAGACCTCAGCAGTTACGGTGGCTAGGACAGTTGCAAAGTCTAAGGGAAAGAAGAAGGTTCTGCTGTTAGGTAGTTCTCATGGTAGAGGTGTAGGCCAGCAGTTGCAGGAAGTTTTGGGGAGTGAGTACCAGGTCACCAGCATTGTGAAGCCTAATGCAGGATTGGCTCAGGTGACTTTTAACATAGGGGGGTTATGTAGGGATTTTACTAATGAGGATCAGGTAGTGATTGTGGGTGGGGCTGGTAATAGTATTGATAGGGATGGGGAGTATGACGTAGATGGTGACCTGGAAAAGATAGCCACTCAGACTGGCAACACGAATGTGCATTTCGTGAAACTGTTTCAGCGTCACGATCGGCCTCATCTTAATACAGCCGTCAGGCGTAATAACATGAGACTTGGGGGTGCGCTGATGACAGAAGGCATGAGTCACATTTCAGTGGTGTCGGTGGAGTCTATCAGTAGGACGGGTTTCAAGAGACGTGGCCTGCACCTCAACAGGTATGGGAAGGGGAGGTTGGCAAAACTTATAGGTGACAGCATAGGTGGGGGTGGTGGGATCACTCATGGGAAAATTCCGGTAGTTGTGGGTGTTAGAGCTGTACCTTTTTTAGATTAAAGTCAGCTGATAGGTATTCCTGCTTAAGGGAAGTCTCTCTAACAAAGAAACCACTTTCTACAAAGTTTGGGTATCCAATTAATGAGGGAATTAGCATAGTTCATCAAAATATACAAGGTATTAGAGATAAAGTTTGTGAACTGCTTATAGATGTTGACTCTGAAATTATTGGTATATCTGAACACTTAAATAAGGAGATAATTCAGAAGCTTCCTTTACCAGGATACAGGTTGGCTGGCAGCTTTTCTAGGAGCTCTTTGCGGTGTGGGGGAGTAGCCATGTATGTGAAAAACGGTATCCCATTTGAGTCAATTGATGTTTCAAAGTACTGCACTGAAAAGGGGTTTGAATGTTGTGCAGGTGTGGTTAAATTTAGTGGAGCTAAACGTCTTACTGTTGTTATTTATAGATCCCCAGACTCCGATTTCACAACATTTTTGCTAATGCTAGAGGAGGTCCTTGGTTCACTTTATAGGAAATACAAAAAGTTAGTTATATGTGGTGACTTCAATATTAATTGTATAAGTGATTGTGCAAGGAAAAGGATGCTGGTAGACCTCCTTAATTCGTATAATCTTATGCAAACCGTATTCTTTCCAACGAGAGTGCAAGGGAACAGTAGAACAACCATTTTATTTTTGTTCATTCGTCATTATTAGAAGGGCATTCTGTTAGCAAAAAGGTGAATGGCCTTTCAGATCATGATGCACAAATTTTAAGTCTAAAAGATTTTTGTGCTGCAACACATGTTAAATATAGTTACCAACTTTTTAGGAAAGCTGATCCAGTTGCTGTACAGACTTTTGTAAACCTTATCAAGGAACAAGAGTGGCAAGATGTTTATAGTGCTGATACAGTAGACGATAAATATAATGCTTTCCTCAAGACTTTTCTCGTGCTCTTTGAAAGTTGCTTTCCGTTAGAACGTTCAAAACAGGGTACTAGCACAAACAGGCAGCCTGGGTGGCTGACTAAAGGGATAAGAATATCTTGTAGAACAAAGTGGCAATTATATCAAAACGTTAGAAACAGTCAAAATCTAAATGCAGCAGCCCATTACAAACAGTATTGTAAGGTGCTTAAAAAAGTTATTAGGAAGGCAAAAAGTATGTGGTATGCAGATAGAATAGCTAAGTCTCAGGATAAAATTAAAACCATATGGTCGTAAAGGAAGTGGCTGGTCTGCAGAGACAGGTCGAGAATATAGAATCAGTGCGTAGTGGGGATGTCCGTGTTACTGATAGGTCGCATATATGTACAGTACTTAATAATCACTTTCTGAATATAGCAGGTGAACTAAATAGAAACCTAGTCCCAACAGGGAATCATATAGCGCTCTTAGAAAAAAGTGTTCCGAGACTGTTACCTGAAATGCTCCTCCATGATACTGACAAGAGGGAGATTGAGTTAATAATTAAATCACTAAAGACCAAGAACTCTCATGGATATGACGGGGTATCTAGCAGAATACTGAAGTATTGTTCCACGTATGTTAGCTCAGTACTTAGCCATATCTGTAAGTTTTCCTTTAGGAGTGGTCGGTTTCCTGACCGATTAAAGTACTCGGTAGTGAAGCCACTTTATAAAAAGGGAGACAGGGATAATGTTGACAATTATAGACCTATTTCTATGCCATCGGTGTTTGCTAAAGTTATCGAGAGGGTTGTATATACAAGGTTACTGCAGCATTTAAATTCACATAATTTGCTGTCAAATGTACAGTTTGGTTTTAGAAATGGCTTAACAACTGAAAATGCTATAGTCTCTTTTCTCTGTGAGGTTTTGGACGGATTAAATAAAAGGTTGCGAACGTTAGGTGTTTCTTTGATTTAACGAAGGCTTTTGACTGTGTTGACCACAAAATATTACTGCAGAAGTTGGAACATTATGGAGTAAGGGGAGTAGCTTACAATTGGTTCGCCTCCTACTGTAAGAACAGAAAGCAGAAGGTAATCTTCCGCAATATTGAGAGTGGTAATGATGTTCAGTCCCAATGGGGCACTGTTAAATGGGGCGTTCCCCAAGGGTCGGTGCTGGGGCCACTGCTGTTCCTTATTTATGTAAATGATATGCCTTCTAGTATTACAGGTGATTCAAAAATATTTCTGTTTGCTGATGACACCACCTTGGTAGTGAAGGATCTTGTGTGTAATATTGAAACATTATCAAATAATGTAGTTCATGATATAAGTTCGTGGCTTGTGGAAAATAATTTGATGCTAAATCACAGTAAGACTCAGTTTTTACAGTTTCTAACCCACAATTCAACAAGAACTGACATTGTAATCAGACAGAATGGGCATGTTATAAGCGTGACGGAACAGTTCAAGTTCCTAGGCGTACGGATAGATAGTAAGCTGTTGTGGAAAGCCCATGTTCAGGATCTTGTTCAGAAACTAAATGCCGCTTTATTTACCATTAGAACAGTATCTGAAATAAGTGACATTTCAACACGAAAAGTAGTATACTTCGCATATTTTCATACGCTTATGTCATATGGTACTATTTTTTGGGGTAATTCTTCTGATTCAAAAAGGGTATTTTTGGCCCAAAAACAGGCTGTTCGTGCTATGTAAGGTGTAAGTTCGAAAACCTCTTGTCGACCCCTATTCAATAGTCGGGGAATTTTGACATTGCCCTCACAGTATGTATTTTCTTTAATGTCGTATGTTGTTAGCAATATTAGCTGATTCCCAAGAGTTAGCAGCTTTCACTCAGTTAATACTAGGCAGAAATCAAATCTGCATGTGGAATGCACTTCCTTGACTCTTGTGCAGAAAGGAGTGCATCCATTATCAATAAGCTACCACAAGAACTCAAAAATCTTAGCAGTAGCCCAAACACTTTTAAGTCTAAACTGAAGAGTTTCCTCATGGCTCACTCCTACTATTCTGTCGAGGAGCTCCTGGAAGAGATAAAAAATTAAGCAAATTCCAGTGTTACATTCTTGATTTTCTTTATTTAAACTAATGACTTGCGCCTGAATATGTTTCTTATATTTCATTTTATCTGTTTCTACAATCGTGTTATTATTTCATGTATTGACTCGTTCCATGACCAAGGAGACTTCTCCTAAATGTGGTCCCACGGAACAATAAATAAATAAATAAATATATAAAAAATAAATGACCGACACAGCAATAGACCGTTTGAAACATTTGGGGTAGAGGACGATGCATTTAATCGCGACGTAAATTGTGTGTTCCATGGTCATTAAGAGGCTCAGAACGTTACAATTAACTGACAGTTTTGCTTCGGATTCGAAATACTAGACTCACAGGAGAACGACCATAATGTGCCCGAGGCAGCAATAGACCCTTGGAGACAAGTCGGCTGGAGGATGATATATTGTATCTCGAGGCAATATGTGGGTTCCATCGTCATTAAGAGGTTCTGAACGTTACAAATAAGTGTCAGTTTTGCGTCGGATTCGAAAAACTAAACTCAGGGGAACGACCATAGGGTACCCGCGGTAGCAATACACCCTTGGAGACAAGTCATCTGGAGGACGATGTATTGAATCTCGACGCAATTTGTGTGTTCCATCGTCATTAACAGGCTATGAACGTTACAATTAACTATCAGTTTTGCGTCGGATTCTTAAAACTAGACTCTCAGGAGTACGACGGTAAGGTGCTAGAGGTGACAATAGACCCTTGGAGACAAGCCGGCTGAAGGACGATGTATTGAATCGCGACGCAATTTGTGTGTTCCATCGTCAATATAAGGCTCTGAACGTTACGATTAACTGTCAGTTTCGCGTCGGATTCGAAAAACTAGACTAACAGGAGAAAGACCATAGGGTGCCCGATGTAGCAATACGCCCTTGGAGACAAGTCGGCTGGAGGACGATATATTGATTCTCGACGCAATATGTGTGTTCCATCGTCATTAAGAGGCTCTGAACGTTACAATTAACTGTCAGTTTACCGTTGCATTCGAAAAAACTAGACTCACAGGAGAACGACCATAAGGTGCCCGAGGCAGCGACAGACCTTTGGAGACAAGTCGGCTGGAGGTCGATGTATTGAATCTCGATGCAATTTCTGTGTTCCATCGTCATTAAGAGGCTCTGAACGTTACGATTAACTGTCAGTTTTGCGTCGGATTAGAAATACTAGACTCACAAGAGAACGACGATAAGATGCCAGAGGTATCAATAGACCCTTGGAGAATGGCGGCTGGGGGACGATGGATTGAATCTCGACGCAATTTGTGTGTTCCATCATCATTAACAGACTCTGAACGTTACAATTAACTATCAGTTTTGCGTCGCATTCTTAAAACTAGTCTCTCAGGAGTACGACGGTAAGGTGCTAGAGGTAGCAATAGACCCTTGGAGACAGGCCGGCTGGAGGACGGTGTATTGAATCGCGACGCAATTTGTGTGTTCCATCGTCATTAAGAGGCTCTGAACGTTACGATTAAGTGTCAGTTTCGCAACGGATTCGAAAACCTAGACTAACAGGAGAACGACCATAGGGTGCCCGATGTCGCAATACGCCCTTGGAGACAAGTCGGCTGGAGGACGATATATTGAATCTCGACGCAATATCTGCGTTCCATCGTCATTAAGAGGCTCTGAACGTTACAATTAATTGTCAGTTTTGCGTCGGATTCGAAAACTAGACTCAGAAGAACCACCATGAGGTGACCGACACATCAATAGACCGTTGCAGACATTTGGGCTAGAGGACGTTGCATTGAATCGCTACGCAATTTGTGTGTTCCATTGTCATTAACAGGCTCTGAATGTTACAATTAATTGCCAGTTTTGCGTCGGATTCGAAAAACTAGACTCACTGGAGAACCACCATGAGATGACCGACACAGCAATAGACCGTTGGAGACAGTTGGGCTAAAGGACGGTGCATTTAATCGCTACGCGATTTGTGTGTTCCATGGTCATTAAGAGGCTCTGAACGTTACAATTAACTGTCAGTTTTGCGTCAGATTCGAAATACTAGACTCACAGGAGAACGACCATAAGGTGCCCGAGGCAGCAAAAGACCCTTGGAGACAAGACGGTTGGAGGTCGATGTATTGAATCGCGACGCAATTTGTGTGTTCCACCGTCATTAAGAGGCTCTGAACGTTACAATTAACGGTCAGTTTTCCGTCGGAGTCGAAATACTAGACTCACAGGTTATCGAAGATAAGGTGCCAGAGGTAGTATTAGAAACTTGGTGACAAGTCAGCTGGGGGACGATGTAATGAATCTGGACGCAATTTGTGTGATCCATCGTCATTAAGAGGCTTTGAACGTTACAATTAATTGTCAGTTTTGCGTCGGATTCGGAAAACTAGAGTCGAAGGAGAACCACCATGAGATGACAGACACAGCAATAGACCGTTGGAGACATTTGGGCTAGAGGACGATGCATTGAATCGCGATGCAATCTGTGTGTTCCATGGTCATTAAGAGGCTCTGAACGTTACAATTAACTGTTAGTTTGGCGTCGGATTCGAAATACTAGACTCACAGGTTATCGACGATAAGGTGCCAGGGGTAGCAATAGAACCTTGGTGACAATCCTGCTTGAGGACGTTCTATTGAATCTCGACGCAATTTGTGTGTTCCTACGTCATTGAGAGCCTCTGAACGATAAGGTGCCAGAGGTAGCAATAGACCGTTGGAGACACGTCGGCTGGGGGACGATGAATTGAATCTCGACGCAATTTGTGTGTTCCATCGTCATTATGAGGCTCTGAACGTTACAATTACTTGTCAGTTTTGCGTCGGTTTCGAAAAACTAGATTCACAGGAGAACCACCATGAGATGACCGACACAGCAATAGACCGTTGTAAACATTTGGGCTAGAGGACGATGCGTTGAATCGCGACGAAATTTGTGTGTTCCATGCTCATTAAGAGTCCCTGAATGTTACAATTATCTGTCAGTTTTGCGTCGGATTCGAAATACTAGACTCACAGGAGAACGACCATAAGGTGCCCGAGGCAGCAATAGACCCTTGGAGACAAATCGGCTGGAGGTCGATGTAATTAATCGCGAGGCAATTTGTGTATTCCATCGTCATTAAGAGGCTCTGAACGTTACGATTAACTGTCAGTTTCGGGTCGGATTGGAAAAACAAGACTCACAGGAGAACGACCATAGGGTGCCCGAGGTAGCAATCGACCTTTGGAGACAAATCGCCTGGAGGACGATATATTGAATCTCGACGCAATATGTGTGTTCCATCGTCATTAAGAGGCTCCGAACGTTACAATTAACTGTCAGTTTTGCGTCCGATTCGAAATACTAGACTCACAGGAGAACGACGGTAATGTGCTAGAGGTAGCAATAGACCCTTGGAGACAAGCCGGCTGGAGGTCGATGTATTGAATCTCGAGGCAATTTGTCCGTTCCATCGTCATTAACAGGCTCTGAACGTTACAACTAACTGTCAGTTTTGCGTCGGATTCGAAATACAAGACCATAAGGTGCCCGAGGCAGCAATAGACACTTGGAGACAAGTCTGCTGGAGGACGATGCATTGAATCGCGACGCAATTTGTGTGTTCCTACGACGTAAGCAGGGTCGGAACGTTACAATTAAATGTCTGTTTTGAGTCGGATTCTTAGAACTAGACTCACAGGAGAACGACCATAAGGTGCCCGAGGCTGCAATAGACCCTTGGAGACACGATGGCTGGAGGTTGATGTATTGAATGGCGACGCAATTTGTGTGTTCCATCGTCATTAAGAGGTTCTGAACGATACAAATAAGTGTCAGATTAGCGTCGGATCCGAAATACTAAACTCAGGAGAACGACCATAGAGTACTCGGTGTAGCAATAGACACATGTAGGCAAGTCAGCTGGAGGACGATGTGTTGAAACTCGACGCAATTTGTGTGTTCCATGGTCATTAAGAGGCTCTGAACATTACAATTAACTGTCAGATTTGCGTCGGATTCGAAATACTAGACTCACAGGAGAACTACCATAAGGTGCGCGAGGAAGAATAGACCCTTGGAGACTAGTCGGCTGGAGGTAGATGTATTGAATCGCGACGCAATTTGTGTGTTCCATCGTTATTAAGAGGCACTGAATGTTACCATTAACTGTCAATTCTGCATCGGATCCGAAAAACTAGGCTCACAGGAGAACGACCATAAGGTTCCCGAGGCAGCAATAGACCCTTGGAGAAATGTCGGCTGGAGGACGATGTATTAAATCGCGAAGCAATTTGTGTTTTCCATCGTTATTAAGAGCCTCTGAACGTTACAATTAAGTGTCAGTTTTGCGTTGGATTCGTAAAGCTAGACCCACAGGAGAACGCCGATGAGGTGCCCGAAACAGCAATAGACCCTTGGAACCAAGTCGGCTGGAGGACGATGTATTGATTCGCGACGCAATTTGTGTTTCCATCGTCATTAGGAGGCTCTGAACGTTGCAATTAACTCTCAGTTTTGCGTCGCATTCGAATAACTAGTCTTACAGGAGAACGAATAAAAGGTTTCCGAGGCAGGAATAGACCCTTGGAGACAAGTCGGCTGGAGTACGATGTATTGAATCGCGACGCAATTTATGTGTTCCATCGTCATTAAGAGGCTTTGAACGTTACAATTGTCAGTTTTGCGCCGGATTGGAGAAACTAGACTCATAGGAGAACGACCATTGGGTGCCCGAGGTAGCAATAGCCCTAGGCGACAAGACGGCTGGAGGACGATTTATTGAATCTCGAGCCAATTGTGTGTTCCATCGTCATTAAGAGGCTATAAACGTTACAATTAAATGTCAGGTTTGCGTCGGTTTCGAATAACTAGTCTCACACGAGAAGGACTAAAAGTTTCCCGAGCAGCAATAGACCTTTGGAGACAAGTCGGCTGGAGGACGATGTTTTGAATCTCGTTTCAATTTGTGTGTTTCCTCGTCGTTAGCAGGCTCTGAACGTTACAATTAACTGTCAGTTAGGCGCCGGATTCGAAAAACTAGACTCACACTAGAACGACCATTATACACTCCTGGAAATGGAAAAAAGAACACATTGACACCGGTGTGTCAGACGCACCATACTTGCTCCGGACACTGCGAGAGGGCTGTACAAGCAATGATCACGCGCACGGCACAGCGGACACACCAGGAACCGCGGTGTTGGCCGTCGAATGGCGCCAGCTGCGCAGCATTTGTGTACCCCCGCCGTCAGTGTCAGCCAGTTTGCCGTGGCATACGGAGCTCCATCACAGTCTTTAACACTGGTAGCATGCCGCAACAGCGTGGACGTGAACCGTATGTGCAGTTGACGGACTTTGAGCGAGGGCGTATAGTGGGCATGCGGGAGGCCGGGTGGACGTACCGCCGAATTGCTCAACACGTGCGGCGTGAGGTCTCCACAGTACATCGATGTTGTCGCCAGTGGTCGGCGGAAGGTGCACGTGCCCGTCGACCTCGGACCGAACCGCAGTGACGCACGGATGCACGCCAAGACCGTAGGATCCTACGCAGTGCCGTAGGGGACCGCACGGCCACTTCCCAGCAAATTAGGGACACTGTTGCTCCTGGGGTATCGGCGAGGACCATTCGCAACCGTCTCCATGAAGCTGGGCTACGGTCCCGCACACCGTTAGGCCGTCTTCCGCTCACGCCCCAACATCGTGCAGCCCGCCTCCAGTGGTGTCGCGACAGGCGTGAATGGAGGGACGAATGGAGACGTGTCGTCTTCAGCGATGAGAGTCGCTTCTGCCTTGGAGCCAATGATGGTCGTATGCGTGTTTGGCGCCGTGCAGGTGAGCGCCACAATCAGGACTGCATACGACCGAAGCACACAGGGCCAACACCCGGCATCATGGTGTGGGGAGCGATCTCCTACACTGGCCGTACACCACTGGTGATCGTCGAGGGGACACTGAATAGTGCACGGTACATCCAAACCGTCATCGAACCCATCGTTCTACCATTCCTAGACCGGCAAGGGAACTTGCTGTTCCAACAGGACAATGCACGTCCGCATGTATCCCGTGCCACCCAACGTGCTCTAGAAGGTGTAAGTCAACCACCCTGGCCAGCAAGATCTCCGGATCTGTCCCCAATTGAGCATGTTTGGGACTGGATGAAGCGTCGTCTCACGCGGTCTGCACGTCCAGCACGAACGCTGGTCCAACTGAGGCGCCAGGTGGAAATGGCATGGCAAGCCGTTCCACAGGACTACGTCCAGCATCTCTACGATCGTCTCCATGGGGGAATAGCAGCCTGCATTGCTGCGAAAGGTGGATATACACTGTACTAGTGCCGACATTGTGCATACTCTGTTGCCTGTGTCTATGTGCCTGTGGTTCTGTCAGTGTGATCATGTGATGTATCTGACCCCAGGAATGTGTCAATAAAGTTTCCCCTTCCTGGGACAATGAATTCACGGTGTTCTTATTTCAATTTCCAGGAGTGTATATTAGGTGCCACAGGTAGCAATATTATCATGGAGACAAGCCGTCTGGAGGACGATATATTGAATGGCGACGTAATTTGTGTGTTCCATTGTCGTTAGCTGGGTCGGAAAGTTACTATTAAATGTTCAGTCTTGCGTCGGCTTCGAAAAACTAGACTCATAGGAGAACGTCCATGAGTTGACCGACACAGCAATAGACCCTTAGAGACATTTGGGCTAGAGGACGCTGTATTGAATCGAGACGCAATTTGTGTGTTCCATGCTCATTACGCGGTTCTGAACGTTACAATTAACTGTCAGTTTTGCGTCGGATTCCAAATACTAGACTCACAGGAGAACGACGGTAAGGTGTCAGAGGTAGCAATAGACCCTTGGAAACAAGCTGGCTGGAGGACGATGTATTGAATCGCGAAGCAATTTGTGTGTTCCATCGTCATTAAGAGGTTCTGAACGTTACAATTAGCTGTCAGTTTGGCGTCGAATTCGTAAAACTTGACTCACAGGAAAACGACAATAAGGTTCCCGAGGTAGCAATACATCCTTGGACACAATTGGGCTGGAGGACGATGTATTGAATCTCGACGCAATTGCGTGTTCCGTCGAAGTTAGGAGGCTCTGAACGTTACAATTAACTGTCAGTTTTGCGTCGGATTCTTAATACTAGACTCACAGTAGAACGACTATAAGGTGCCCGAGGCAGCAATAGACCCAAAGAGACAAGTCGGCTGGCGGACGATGTTTTGAATCCCGACGCAATTTGTGTGTTCCATCGTCATTAAGAGGCTCTAAACGATACAATGAACTGTCAGTTTTGCGTCGGATTAGAAATACTAGACTCACAGGAGAACGACGGTAAGGTGCCTGAGGTAGCAATAGACCCTTGGAGACAAGCTGGCTGGAGGACGATGTTTGAATCGCGAGGCAATTTGTGAGTTCCATCCTCATTAAGAAGTTCTGAACGTTACAATTAACTGTCAGTTTTGCGTCGGATTCGAAAAACTAGAGTCACAGGAGACAAGTCGGCTGGAGGACGATGTATTGAATCTCGACGCAATTTGTGTGTTCCGCCGTCGTTAGCAGGCTCTGAACGTTACAATCAACTGTCATTTTTGTGTCGGATTCTTAAAAATAGACTCATAGGAGAACGACGATAAGGTGCCCGAGACAGCTATAGAACCTTGGAGACAAATCGGCTGGAGTGCGATGTATTGAATCGCCACGCAATTTGTGTAATCCATCGTCATTAAGAGGCTCTGAACGTTACAATTAACTGTTAGTTTTGCGTCGGAATCGAAATACTAGACTCACAGGAGAACGACCATAAGGTGCCAGAGGTAGCAACAGACCCTTGTCTCCATGGGTCTATTGCTGCCTCGGCCACCTTATGGATGTTCTACTGTGAGTCTACATTTTCGAATTCGACGAAAAAGCGACATTGAATTCTAAGGTTCCGACCCAGCTATCTACGATGATACATTCAAGTTTGGTCGTCCTCCAGCCGACTTCTCTCCAGGGGTCTATTGCTGCCACGGGCACCTTATGGTCGTTCTTCTGTGAGTCCAGATTTTCGAATCCGACGCAATACTGTCATTTAATTATAACGATTCGAAGCTGCTAAATACAATGGTACACCAAAGTTTGTTCGAGTTTCAATACATCGTCCTCCAGCCGACTTGTCTCATAGGGTCTATTGCTGCCTCGGGCACTTTATGGTCGTTCTTCTGTGAGTCCAGATTTTCGAATCGAACGCAAAACTTACATTTAATTCTAACGTTCCGACCCTGCTAACGACGAAGGTAGATTCAAATTTGGTCGAGATTCAATACATCGTCCTCCAGCCGACTTGTGTCCAAGGGTCTATTGCAGCCTCGGGCACCTTATGGTCGTTCTCCTGTGAATCTAGGTTTTCGAATCCGACACAAAACTGAAATTTAATTATAACGTTCCGACCCTGCTAAAGACGACGGTACACCCAAGTTTGGTCGAGATTCATTACATCGGCGTCCAGCCGCCTTGTCTTATTGGGTCTATTGCTGCCTCGGGCACCTTATAGTCGTTCTCCTGTTAGTCTAGATTTTCGAAACCGACGCAAAACTGACATTGAATTCCAACGTTCCGACACTGCTAACGACCATAGTACAATCAAGTTTTCTCGGGATTTAATACATCGTCCTCCAGCCGACTTGTCTCCATGAGTCTATTTCTGCCTCGGGCACCTTATGGACGTTCTACTGTGAGTCTACATTTTCGCATCCGACGCAAAACTGACATTGAATTCCAACGTTCCGACCCTGCTAACGACCACAGTACATTCAAGTTTCTTCGAGATTCAATACATCGTCGTCCAGCTGACTTGTGTCCAGGGGTCTATTTCTGCCTCGGGCACCTTATGGACGTTCTCCTGTGAATCTACATTTTCGAATCCGACGCAAAACTGACATTGATTTCTAACGTTCCGACAATGCTAACGACGATGATACATTCAAATTTGGTCGAGATTCAATACATCGTCCTCCAGCCGACTTGTGTCCAAGAGTCTACTGGTGCCTCGGGCACTTTATGGTCGTCCTCCTGTGAGTCTAGGTTTTCGAATCCGACACAAAACTGACATTTCATTATAACGTTCCGACCCTGATAAAGACAATGGTACACCCAAGTTTGGTCGAGATTCATTACATCGGCATCCAGCCGTCTTGTCTTATAGGGTCTATTGCTGCCTCGGGCACCTTATGGTCGTTCTCCTGTGAGTCTAGATTTTCGAATCCGACGGAAAACTGACATTTAATTATAACGTTCCGAAGCTGCTAAATAAGATGGTACACTCATGTTTGGTCGAGATTCAATAGATCTTCCTCCAGCCGACTTGTCTCCAAGGGTCTATTGCTGCCTCGGGCACCTTGTGGTCGTTCTCTGGTGAGTCTAGGTTTTCAATTCCGAAGCAAACCTGACATTCAATTATAAAGTTCCGCCCTGCTAAAGATGATGTTACACTGATGTTTGGTCGAGATTCAATAAATCGTCCTGCAGCCGTTTTGTCTCTAAGGGTATATTGCTGCCTCGGGCACCTTACGGTCGTTCGCCTGTGAGTCTACGTTTTCGAATCCGACGCAAAACTGACATTTAACTATAACGTTCCGACCTTGCTAAAGACGATTGTACACCCATGTTTGGTCGACATTCACTTCATCGGCCTCCAGCCGACTTGTCTTATTGGGTCTTTTGCTGCCTCGGGCCCCTTATGGTCGTTCTCCAGTTAGTCTAGATTTTCGAATCTGACGCAAAACTGACACTGAATTCCAACGATCCGACCCTGCTAACGACCATAGTACATATATTTTGGGTTGAGATTCAACACATCGTCCTCCAGCCGACTTGTCTCCAGGGGTCTATTGCTGCCTCGTTCACCTTATGGTCGTCCTCCAGTGAGTCTAGATTTTCGAATGTTACGCAAAACTGACATTTAATTATAACGCTCCGACCCTGGTAAAGACGATGGTACATTCAATTTTGGTCGAGATTCAATACATCGTCCTCCAGCTGACCTGTCTCCAGGGGCTATTTCTGCCTCGGGCACCTTGTGGACTTTCTACTGTGAATCTACATTTTCGAATCCGACGCAAAACTGACATTGAATTGTAACGTTCCCACAATGCTAACGACGATGATACTTTCAAATTGGGTCGAGATTTAATACATCGTCCTCCAGCCGACTTGTCTCACAGGGTGTATTGCTGCCTCGGGCACTTTATGGTCGTTCTTCTGTGAGTAGAGGTTTTCGAATCGGACGCAAAACTGACATTTATGTCTAACGTTCCGAACCTGCTAACGACGAAGGTAGATTCAAATTTGGTCGAGATTCAATATATCCTCCTCCAGCCGACTTGTGTCCAAGGGTCTATTGCTGCCTCGGGCACCTTATGGTCGTTCTCCTGTGAGTCTAGGTTTTCGAATCCGACGCTAAACTGACATTTAATAATAACTTTCCGACCCTGCTAAAGACGATGTTACACCCAAGTTTGGTCGAGAATCAATACATAGTCCTCCAGCCGGCTAGTCTCCAAGAGTATATTGCTGCCTCGGGCACCTTATGGTATTCCTCCTGTGAGTCTCCTTATCGGATCAGACGTAAAACTGACAGTTAATTGTAACGTTCAGAGCCTCGTAATGACGATGGAACACACAAATTGTGTCGAACTTCAATACATCGGCCTCCGGCAGACTTGTCTCCTAGGGTCTATTGCTGCCCTGGGCACCTTATGGTCGTTCTCCTGTGAGTCTCCTTTTCTAATCCGACGCAAAACTGACATTTAAATCTAACGTTCCGACCGTGCTGTCGACGAAGGTAGATTCAAATTTGGTCGAGATTCCATACATCGTCCTCCAGCCGACTTGTGTAGACGGGTCTATTGCTGCCTCGGGCACCTTATGGTCGTTCTCCTGTGAGTCTAGGTTTTCGAATCCGACACAAAACTGACATTAAATTATAACCTTCCGACCCTGCTAAAGTCGATGGTACACCCAAGTTTGGTCGATATTCATTACATTGGCCTCCAGCCGCCTTGTCTTATAGGGTCTATTGCTGCCTCGGGCACCTTATGGTCGTTCTGCTGTGTGTCTAGATTTTCGAATCCGAGGCAAAAACTGAAATTTAATTATAACGTTCCTAAGCTGCTAAATACGATGGTACACGCAAGATTGATCGAGCTTCAATACATCGTCCTCCAACCGACTTTTCTCATAGGTTATACTGCTTCTTCGGGCAACTTATGGTCGTCCTCCTGTGAGTCTAGGTTTTCGAATCCGACTCAAAACTGACATTTAATTCCAACGTTCCGACCCTGCTAAGGACGACGGTACATTCAATTTTGTTCGAGATTCAATTCATCGTCCTCCAACCAACTTGTCTCGTAGGGTCTATTGATGCCTCGGGCACCTTATGGTCGTCCTCCTGTGAGTCTAGGTTTTCGAATCCGACGCAAAAATGACATTTAATTATAACGCTCCGACGCTCGTAAAGACAATGGTACACTCATGTTTGGTCGAGATTCAATAGATCGTCCTCCAGCCGACTTGACTCCAAGGGTATATTGCTGCCTCGGGCACCTTACGGTTGTTCTCCTGTGAGTCTAGGTTTTCGAATCCGACGCAAAACTGATATTTAACTATAACGTTCCGACCTTGCTAAAGACGATGGTACACCCAAGTTTGGTCGACATTCACTACATCGGCCTCCAGCCGACTTGTCTTATAGGGTCTATAGCTGCCTCGAGCACCTTATGGTCGTTCTCCTGTTAGTCTAGATTGTCGAATCCGACGCAAAACTAGCATTGAATTCCAACGTTCCGACCCTGCTAACGACCATAGAACATATAATTTTGGTCGATATTCAACACATCGTCCTCCAGCCGACATGTCTCCAGGGGTCTATTGCTGACTCGGGCACCGTATGGTCGTCCTCCAGTGAGTCTAGGTTTTCGAATGTTACGCAAAACTGACATTTAATTATAACGCTTCGACCCTGGTAAAGACGAAGGTACATTCAATTTTGGTCGAGATTCAATACATCGTCCTCCAGCCGGCTTGTCTCCAAGGGTCTATTACTGCCTCGGCCACCTTATGGACTTTCTCCTGTGAGTCTCCTTTCCGAATCCCACGTAAAATTGACAGTTAATTGTAACGTTCAGAGCCTCGTAATGACGATGGAACACACAAATTGTGTCGAGCTTCAATACATCGGCCTCCGGCAAACTTATCTCCAAGGGTCTATTGCTGCTTCGGGCACCTTATGGTCGTTCTCCTGTGAGTCTCCCTTTCGAATCCGACGTAAAACTGACATTTATTTCTAACGTTCCGACGCTGCTAACAACGTTGGTAGACACAAGTTTGGTCGAGATTCAATAAATCGTCCTACAGCCGACTTGTGTCGAAGGATCTAATGCAGCCTCGGTCACCTTATGGCCGTTCTCCTGTGAGTCTAGATTTTCGAATCCGACGAAAAACTGACATTTAATTATAACGTTCCGAAGCTGCTGAATACGATGGTATACCCAAGTTTGGTAGAGATCCATTACATCGGCCTCCAGCCGCCTTGTCTTATAGAGTCTATTGCTGCCTTGGGCACCTTATTGCCGTTCTCCTGTTAGTCTAGGTTTCCGAATCCGATTCAAAACTGACATATAATTATAACATCCAGACCCTGCTAACGAGCATAGTACATTCGAGTTTGGTAGAGATTCAATACATCGTCCTCCAGCTGACTTGTCTCCAGGGGTCTATTTCTGCCTCGGGCACCTTATGGACATTCTCCTGTGAGTCTACATTTTCGAATCCGACGCAAAACTGACATTGAATTCTAACGTTCCAACAATACTAACGACGATGAAACATTCAAATTTGGTCGAGATTCAATACATCGTCCTCCAGGCGACTTGTCTCATAGGGTCTGTTGCTGCCTCGGGCACTTTATGGTCGTTCTTCTGTGAGACCAGATTTTCGAATCGTACGCAAAACTGTTATTTAATTATAACGTTCCTAAGCTGCTAAATACGGTGGTACACCCAAGTTTGGTCGAGATTCAATACATCGTCCTCCAGCCGACTTGTGTCCTAGGGTCTATTGCAGCCTCGGTCACCTTATGGCCGTTCTCCTGTGAGTCTAGGTTTTCAAATCCGACTCAAAACTGACATTTAATTATAACATCCAGACCCTACTAAAGACGACGGTAAACCCAAGTTTGGTCGAGATTCATTACATCGGCCTCCAGCCGACGTGCCTCATAGTGTGTATTGCTGCCTCGGGCAACTTATGGTCGTTATCCTGTTAGTCTAGATTTTCGAATCCGCCGCAAAACTGACTCTGAATTCCGACGTTCCGACCCTGCTAACGACCTAAGTACATTCAAGTTTGGTCGAGATTCAATACATCGTCCTCCAGCCGACATGTCTCCAGGGGTCTTTTGCTGCTGCGGGCATCTTATGGTCATTCTCCTGTGAGTCTTGGTTTTGGAATCAGACGCAAAACTGACATTTAATTATTACGTTCCGACCCTGGTAAAGACGTTGGTATACTCATGATTGGTTGAGATTCAATAAATCGTCCTCCAGCCGACTTCACTCCAGGGGTATTGCTGCCTCGGGCACCTTGTGGTCGTTCTCCTGTGAGTCTAGGTTTTCGAATACGAAGCAAAACTATCATTCAATTATAACGTTCCGACTCTGCTAAAGACGATGGTACACCCATGTTTGGTCGAGATTCAATACATCGTCATGCAGCTGATTTGTCTCCAAGGGTCTATCGCTGCCTCGGGCCCCTTACGGTCGTTCTCTTGTGTGTCTAGGTTTTCGAATCCGACGCAAAACTGACATTTAATTATAACGTTCAAACCCTGCTAAAGACGACGGTACACCCAAGTTTGGTCGAGATTCATGTCATCGGCCTCCAGCCAAATTGTCTCATAGGTTCTATTGCTGCCTCGGTCACCTAATATTCGTTATCCTGTTAGCCTAGATTTCGAATCCGACGCAAAGCTGACATTGAATTCCAACGATCCGTCCCTGCTAACGAGCATAGTACATTCAAGTTTGGTCGAGATTCAATACATCGTCCCCCAGCCGAATTGTCTCCAGGGGTCTATTGCTGCGTCGGCCACCTTATGGTCGTTCTCCTGTGAGTCTAGGTTTTCCAATCCGATGAAATACTGACATTTAATTAATACGTTCGACCCTTCTAAAGACGATGGTACACTCATGATTGGTCGAGATTCAATAAATCGTTCTCCAGCCGACTTGTCTCCAAGTGTCTATTGCTGCCTCGTGCACCTTATAGTCGTTCTCCTTTGAGTCTACATTTCTGAATCCGACGCAAAAGTGACATTGAATTCTATGGTTCCGACTCTGCTATCTACGATGATACATTCAAGTTTGGTCGTCCTCCAGCCTACTTCTCTCCAGGGGTCTATTGCTACCTCGGGCACCTTATGGTAGTTCTCTTGTGAGTCTAGGTTTTCCAATCCGACGCAAAACTGACATTCAATTGTAACATTCCGACCCTGCTAAAGACGATGGTACACTCATGTGTGGTCGAGATGGAATAAATCGTTCTGCAGCCGATTTGTCTCCAAGGGTCTATTGCTGCCTCGGGCACCTTACGGTCTTCTCTTGTGAGTCTAGGTTTTCGAATCCGACGCAAAACTTGCATTTAATTATAACGTTCAGACCCTGCTAAAGACGACGGTACACCCAAGTTTGGCCAAGATTCATGTCATCGGCCGCCAGCTGACTTGTCTCATAAGGTCTATTGCTGCCTCGGGCACCATACGGTCTTTCTCCTGTGAGTCTCCTTTTCGAATCCGACGTAAAACCGTCAGTTAAGTATAACGTTCAGACCCACGTAATGACGGTGGAACACACATATTGTGTCGAGATTCAATACAGCGCCCTCCGGCAGACTTGTCTCCAAGAGTTTATTGCAACCTCAGGCACCTTATAGTCGTTCTCTTGTGAGTCTCCTTATGAATCCGACGCAAAACTGACATTTAATTATAACGTTCCGAAGCTGCTAAATACGATGGTACAGCCAAGTTTCGTCGAGATCCAATACATCGTCCCCCAGCAGACTTGGGTCCAAGGGTCTATTGCAGCCTTGGTCACCTTATGGCCGTCCTCCTGTGAGTCTAAATTTTCCAATCCGACGCAAAACTGACATTTAATTAAAACGTTACGAAGATGCTAAATAGGATGGTACACCCAAGTTTGGTCGAGATTCTGTACATCGTCCTCCAGCCGACTTGTCTCATAGGGTCTATTGCTGCCTCGGGCATCTTATGGTCGTTCTCATGTGAGTGTAGGTTTTCGAATCCGACACAAAACTGACATTTAATTATAACGTTCCGACCCTGCTCAAGACGATGGTACACCCAAGTTTGGTCGAGATTCATTACATCGGCCTCCAGCCGCCTTGTCTTATAGGGTCTATTGCTGCCTCGGGCACCTTATGGTCGTTCTCCTGTTAGTCTAGATTTTCGAATCCGACGCAAATCTGTCATTGAATTCCAACGTTCTGGCCCTGATAACGACCACAGTACATTCAAGTTTGTTCGAGATTCAATACATCGTCCTCCAGCTCACTTGTCTCCAGGGGTCTATTTCTGCATCGGGCACCTTATGGACGTTCTCCTGTGAGTCTACATTTTCGAATCCGACCGAAACTGACATAGAATTCTAACGTACCGACCCTGCTAACGTCGATGATACATTCAAGTTTGGTCGAGACAATCCATCAAGATTCAATACATCGTCCTCCAGCCGGCTTGTCTCCAAGGGTCTATTGCTGCCTCGGGCACCTTATGGCCTTTCTCCTGTGAGTCTCCTTTTCGAATCCGACGTAAAACTGACAGTTAATTATAATGTTCAGAATCTCGTAATGACGATGGAACACACAAATTGTGTCGAGCTTCAATACATCGGCCTCCGGCAGACTTGTCTCAAAGGGTCTATTGCTGCCTCGGGCACCTTATGGTCGTTCTGCTGTGAGTCTAGATTTTCGAATCCGACTCAAAACTGACATTTAATTATAACGTTCCGAAGCTGCTAAATACGATGGTACAGCCAAGTTTCGTCGATATCCAATACATCGTCCTCCAGCCGACTTGTGTCAAAGGGTCTATTGCAGCCTTGGTCACCTTATGGTCGTTCTCCTGTGAGTCTAAATTTTCCAATCCGACGCAAAACTGACATTTAATTAAAACGTTACGAAGCTACTAAGTAGGATGGTACACCAAGTTTGGTCGAGATTCTATACATCGTCCCCCAGCCGACTTGTCTCATAGGGTGTATTGCTGCCTCGGGCATCTTATGGTCGTTCTCATGTGAGTCTAGGTTTTCGAATCCGACTCAAAACTGACATTTAATTACAACGTTCCGACCTTGCTAAAGACGATGCTACACCCAAGTTTGGTCGAGAATCAATACATCGTAATCCAGCCGGCTGGTCTCCAAGGGTCTATTGCTGCCTCGGGCACCTAATGGTCTTCCTCCTGTGAGTCTCCTTATCGAATCCAACGTAAAACTGGCAGTTAATTGTAACGTTCAGAGCCTCGTAATGACGATGGAACACACAAATTGAGTCGAGCTTCAATACATCAGCTCCCGGCAGACTTGTCTCCAAGGGTCTATTCCTGCCTCGGGGACCTAATGGTCGTTCTCCTGTGAATCTCCTTTTCGGACCCGACGCAAAACTGACATGCATTTCTAACGTTCCGACGCTGCTAACGACGATGGTAGACACAAGTTTGGTTGAGATTCGATAAATCGTCCTGCAGCCACTTGTGTCCACGGATCTAATGCAGCCTCGGCCACCTTATGGCCGTTCTCCAGTGAGTCTACATTTTCGAATTCGACGCAAAACTGACATTGAATTCCAACGTTCCGACCCTGCTAACGACCACAGTACATTCAAGTTTGCTCGAGAATCAATACATCGTCCTCCAGCTGACTAGTCTCCAGGGGTCGATTTCTGCCTCGGGCACCTTATGAACGATCTCCTGTGAGTCTACATTTTCGAATCCGACACAAAACTGACATTGAATTCTAACGTTCCGACAATGCAAACGACGATGATACATTCTAATTTGGTCGAGATTCAATACATCGTCCTCCAGCCGACTTGGGTCCAAGGGTCTATTGCTGCCTCGTCCACCTTATGGTCGTTCTCCTGTGAGTCTAGGTTTTCGAAACCGACACAAAACTGATATTCAGTTATAACGTTCCTAAGCTGCTAAATACGATGTTACACCCAAGATTGATCGAGCTTCAATACATCGTCCTCCAACCGGCTTGTCTCATAGGTTATACTACTGCCTCGGGCAACTTAAGGTCGTTCTCCTGTGAGTCTAGGTTTTCGAATCCGACTCAAAAGTGACATTTAACTATAACGTTCCGTCCCTGCTAAAGACGATGTTACACCCAAGTTTGGTCGACATTCACTACATCGGCCTCCGGCAAACTTGTTTCCAAGGGTCTATTGCTGAATCGGGCACCTTATAGTCGTTCTCCTGTGAGTCTCCCTTTCGAATCCGACGCAAAACTGTCAAGTATTTCTAACGTTCCGACGCAGCTAACGACGATGGTAGACACAAGATTGGTCGAGATTCAATAAATCGTCCTACAGCCAACTTGTGTCCAAGGATCTAATGCAGCCTCGGTAACCTCATGGCCGTGCTTCTGTGGGTCTACATTTTCGAATCCGACGCAAAACTGACTTTTAATTATAACGTTCCGAAGCTGCTAAATACGATGGTACAGCCAAGTTTCGTCGAGATCCAATACATTGTCCTCCAGCCGACTTGTGTCCATGTGTCTATTGCAGCCTCGGGCACCTTATGGTCGTTCTCCTGTGAGTCTCCTTATGAATCCGACGCAAAACTGACATTTATTTCTAACGTTCCGACGCTACTAACGACGATGGTAGACAGAAGTCTGGTCGAGATTCAATACAACGTCCTCCAGCCGACTTGTCTCCAAGGGTCTATTGCTGCCTCGGGCACCTTATGGTCGTTCTCCTGTGAGTCTACATTTTCGAATCCGACGCAAAATTGACATTTAATTATAACGTTCCGACAATGCTAACAACAATGAAACATTCAAATTTGGTCGGGATTCAATACATCGTCCTCCAGCCGACTTGTCTCATACAGTCTATTGCAGCCTCGGGCACTTTATGGTCGTTCTTCTGTGAGTCCAGATTTTCGAATCGGACGCAAAACTGATTTTAATTCTATCTACCCTGCTAACGACGAAGGTAGATTTTAATTTGGTCGAGATTCAATAAATCGTCCTCCAGTCGACTTGTGTCCAAGGGTCTATTGCTGCTTCGGGCACCCTATGGTCGTTCTCCATTGAATCTAGGTTTTCGAATTCGACGCAAAGCTGACATTCAATTATAACGTTCCGGCCCTGGATAAGACGATGGTACACTCATGTTTGGTCGAGATTCAATAAATCGTCCTACAGCCGACTTGTCTCCAAGGGTCTATTGCTGCCTCGGGCACCTATTGGTCGTTCTCCTGTGAGTCTACATTTTCGAATCCGCCCAAAACTGACATAGATATCTAAAGTTCCGACCATGATAACGTCGATGTTACATTCAAGTTTGGTCGAGATTCAATACATTGTCCTCCAGCTGGCTTGTCTCCAAGGAACTATTGCAGCCTTGGTCACTTTACGGCCGTTCTCCAGTGAGTCTAGATTTTCCAATTCGACGAAAAACTGACATTTAATTATTCCGTTCCGACCCTGCTAACGACCATAGTACATTCAAGTTTCCTCGAGTTTCCATACATCGTCCTCCAGCCGACGTGTCTCGAGGGGTCTTTTGCTGCCGCGGGCACCTTATTGTCGTTCTCCTGTGAGTCTAGGTTTTCGAATCCGACGAAAACTGAAATTTAATGATAACATCCAGGCCCTGCTAAAAACGACGGTACACCTAAGTTTGGTCGAGATTCATTACATCGGCCTCCAGCCGACTTGCCTCACTGTGTCTATTGCTGCCTCGGGCAACTTATGGTCGTTATCCTGTTAGTCTAGATTTTCGAATCCGACGCTAGACTGACTTTGAATTCTAAGGTTCCGACCCCGCTATCTACGATGATTCATTCAAGTTTGGTCGTCCTCTAGCCGACTTCTCTCCAGGGGTATTGCTGCCTAGGGCACCTTGTGGTCGTACTCCTGTGAGTCTAGGTTTTCGAATCCGACGCGAAACTGTAATTCAATTATAACGTTACGACGCTACTAACGACGATGGTAGACACAAGTTTGGTAGAGATTCAATAAATCGTCCTGCAGCCGATTTGTCTCCATGTGTCTATTGGTGCCTCGGGCACCTTACGGTCGTTCGCTTGTGAGACTAGGTATTCGAATCCGACGCAAAACTGACATTTAATTATAACATCCAGACCCTGCTAAAGACGACGGTACACCCAAGTTTGGTCGAAATACATTACATCGGCCTCCAGCCGACTTGCCTCGTAGCGTCTATTGCTGCCTCGGGCAACTTATGGTCGTTATCCTGCTTGTCTAGATTTACGAATCCGACGCAAAACTGACATTGATTTCCAACGTTCCGACCCTGCTAACGACCATAGTACATTCAAGTTTGGTCGAGATTCAATACATCGTCCTCCAGCCGACGTGTCTCCGGGGGTCTATTGCAGCCGCGGGCCCTTATGGTCGTTCTCCTGTGAGTCTAGGTTTTGGAATCCGACGCAAAACTGACATTTAATTATTACGTTCCGACCCTGGTAAAGACGATGGTTTATTCAATTTTGGTCGAGATTCAATACATCGTCCTCCAACCGACTTGTCTCATAGGGTCTATTGCTGCTACGGGCACCTTATGGTCGTCGCCCTGTGAGTCTAGGTTTTCGTATCCGACGCTAAACCGACATTTAATTATAACGCTACGACCCTGGTAGAAACGATGGTACACTCATGTTTAGTCGAGATTCAATAGATAGTTCTCCAGCCGACTTGTCTGCAAAGGGCTATTGCTGCCTCGGGCAGCTTACGGTCGTTCTCCTGTGAGTCTAGGTTTTCGAATCCGACGCAAAACTGACATTTAATTATAACATCCAGACCCTGCTAAAGACGACGGTACACCCAATTTTCGTCGAGATACATTACATCGGTCTCCAGCCGACTTGCCTCATAGCGTCTATTGCTGCCTCGGGCAACTTATGGTCGTTATTCTGCTAGTCTAGATTTACGAATTCGACGCAAAACTGACTTTGAATTCCAACGTTCCGACCCTGCTAACGACCATAGTACATTCAAGTTTGGTCGAGATTCAATACATCGTCCTCCAGCCGACGTGTCTCCAGGGGTCTTTTGCTGCCGCGGGCACCTTATGGTCGTTCTCCTGTGAGTCTAGGTTTTGGAATCAGACGCAAAACTGACATTTAATTATTACGTTCCGACCCTGGTAAGGACGATGGTATACTCATGATTGGTCGAGATTCAATAAATCGTCCTCTAGCCGACTTGTCTCCAAGGGTCTATTGCTCCATCGGGCTCCTTATAGTCGTCCTCCTGTCAGTCTACATTTTCGAATCCGACGCAAAACTGACATTTAATTCTAACGTTCCGACGCTGCTAACGACGATGGTAGACACATGTTTGGTCGAGATTCAATACGTCATGTTCCAACCGACATGTGTCAAAGGGCTATTGCTGCCACGGTCACCTTATGGTCGTTCTCTTATGAATCTAGATTTTCGAATGCGACGCAAAACTGACATTGAATTCTAACGTTCCGACAATGCTAACGACGATGACACATTCAAATTTGGTCGAGATTCAATACATCGTTCTCCAGCAGACTTGTCTCATAGTGTCTATTGCTGCTACGTGCACCTTATGGTCGTCCTCCTGTGAGTCTAGGTTTTCGAGTCCGACGCTAAACTGACATTTAATTATAACGCTACGACCCTGGTAAAAACGATGGTACACTCATGTTTGGTCGAGATTCAATAGATAGTTCTCCAGCCCACTTGTCTGCAAAGGTCTATTGCTGCCTCGGGCACCTTACGGTCGTTCTCCTGTGAGTCTAGGTTTTCGAAATCGACGCAAAACTGCATTCATTTCCAACGTTCCGACGCTACTAACGACGATGGTAGACACAAGTTTGGTCGAGATTCAATACATCGTCCTCCAGCCGACTTGTGTCCAAGGATCTAATGCAGCCTCGGTCACCTTATGGATGTTCCCCTGTGAGTCAAGATTATCGAATCCGTCGCAAAACTGACAGTTAATTGTAACGTTTAGACACTGCTATTGACGATGGAACACACAAATCGTGTCGAGATTCTATACATCGTTCTCCATCAGAGTTGTCTCTAAGGGTGTATTGCTGCCTCGGGCACCTTATGGTCGTTCTCCTGTCAGTCAGCATTTTCGAATCCGACGCAAAAGTGACATTGAATCTTAACGTTCCGACCCTGCTAACGACAATGGAACCCATATATTTCATCGCATTTCAATACATGGTCCTCCAGCCTACTTCTCTCCAAGGGTCTATTGCTGCCTCGGGCACCTTATGGTCGTTCTCCTGTGAGTCTATGTTTTCGAATCAGACGAAAACTGACATTTAATTATAACATTCCTGCCCTGCTAAAGACGATGGTACATTCAAGTTTGGTCGAGATTCCATACTTTGTCCTCCAGCCGACTTCTCTCCAAGGGTCTATTGCTGCCTCGGGCACCTTATGGTCCTTCTCCTGTGAGTCTCGATAATCGAATCCAACCAAAACTGACATTGAATTCTAACGTTCTGACCCTGCTAACGGCGATGATACATTAAAGTTTGGTCGAGATGCAATACATCGTCCTCCAGCCGACTTCTCTCCATGGGGTCTATTGCTGCCTCTGGCACCCTATGGTCGATATCCCGTGTGTCTCGATTTTCGAATCCGACGCAACACTGACATTGAATTCTAAAGTTCCGACCCTGCTAACGACGATAAAACATTCAAGTTTAGTCGAAATTCAATACATCGTCCTCCAGCCGACTTCTTTCCAATGGTCTATTGCTGCCTCGGGCACCTTATGATCGTTCTTCTGTGAGTCTAGATTTTCGAATCGAATGCAGAACTGATATTTAATTATAACGTTCCGACCCTGCTAAAGACTGTGGTACATTTAAGTTTGGTCGAGATGCAACACATCATCCTCCATCCGACTTCTCTCCAAGGGTCTATTGCTGCCTCGGACACCTTGTAGTCGTTCTCCAGTGAGTCTAGATTTTCGAATCCGACGCAAAACTGACACTGAATTGTAACTTTACGACCCTGCTAACTACGATAGTACGCTCAAGTTTGGTCGAGATGGAATATATCGTCCACCAGCCGACTTGTCTCCAAGGGTCTATTGCTGCCTAGGGCACCTTATGGTCGTTCTAATGTGAGTCTAGATTTTCAAATTGGACGCAAAACTGACATTTAATATTAACGTTCCGACCCCGCTAACGACGATGGTTTATTCAAGATTTGTCGAGATTCAATACATCGTCGTCCAGCCGACTTGTCTCCAAGGGTCTATTGCTGCCTCGGGCACCTAATGGTCGTCCTCCTGTGAGTCTAGATTTTGGAATCCAACGCAAAACTGACGTTTAATTCTAACGTACGGACCCTGCTAACGGCGATGGAACACACAAATTTCGTCTCGATTCAATACATCGTCCTCCAGCCTACTTCTCTCCAAAGGGTCTGTTGCTGCCTCGGGCACCTCATGGTATTTTTCCTGTGAGTCTCCTTTTCGAATCCGACGCAAAACTGACAGTTAATTGTAACGATCAGAGCCTCCTAATGACGATGGAACTCACAAATTATGTAGAGATTCAATACATCGTCCTCCAGTCGACTTGCCTCCAAGGGACTATTGCTTCCTCGGGCACCTTATAGTCGTTCTCCTGTCAGTCTACATTTTCGAATCCGACGCAAAACTGACATTAAATTCTAACGTTCCGACCCTGCTAACGACGATGATTCGTTCAAGTTAGGTCGAGATTCAATACATCGTCCTCCAGCCGACTTCTCTCCAAAGGGTTTATTCCTGCCTCGGGTACCTTATGGTCGTTCACCTGTGAGTCAAGATTTTCGAATCCATCGCAACACTGATATTCAATTCTGACGTTCCGACCTTGCTAACGACGATGGAAAACACAAATTTCATTGCATTTGATTACATGGTCCTCCAGCCTACTTCGCTCCAAGGGTTTATTGCTGCCTCAGGCACCTTATGGTCGTTCTCCTGTGAGTCTAGATTTTCAAATCCGACGCAAAACTGATATTTAATTCTGACATTTCGATCCTGCTAACGTCGATGGAACACATAAATTTCACCGTATTTCAATATATGGTCCTCCAGCCGTTTAGTCTCCAGGGGTCTATTGCTGCCTCGGGCACCTTATGGTCGTTCTCCTGTCAGTCTACATTTTCGAATCGGACGCAAAACTGACCTTTAATTCTAACGTTCCGACCCTGCTAACGACGATGGTACATTTAAGATTGGTCGAGATTCAATACATCGTCGTCCAGCCGACTAGTCTCCAACGGACTATTGCTGTCACGGGCACCTAATGGTCGTTCTCCTGTGAGTCTAGATTTTGGAATCCGACGCAAAACTGACATTTAATTCTAAAGTACGGACCCTGCTAACGACGATGGAACACGCAAATTTCGTCTCGATTCAATATATCGTCCTCCAGCCTACTTCTCACCAAGGGTTTTTGCTGCCTCGGCACCTTATGGTCTTTCTCCTGTGAGACTCCTTTTTGAATCCGACTCAAAACTGACCGTTAATTGTAACGAGCAAAGCCTCCTAATGACGATGCAACAAACAAATTGCGTCGAGATTCAATACGTCGTCCTCCAGCCGACTTCTCTCCAAGGGTCAATTGCTGAGTCGGGCATCTTATGGTCGTTCTCCTGTGAATCTATATTCTCGAATCCGACGCAAAACTGACATTGAATTCTAACGTTCCGACCCTGCTAACGACGATAATACATTCAAGTTTGGTCGAGGGTCAATACATCGTGCTCCAGCCGACTTGTCTCCAGTGGTCTATTTATGCCTCCGGCACCTTATGGTCGTTCTCCTGTGAGTCTAGATTTTCGAATCGGATGCAAAACTGACTTTTAATTCTAACGTTCCGACCCTGCTAACGACAATGGTACATTCAAGTTTGGTCGAGATTCAATACATCGTCCTGCAGCCGACTTGTCTCCAAGGGTCTATTGCTGCCTCGGGCATCTTATGGTCTTTCTCCTGTGAGTCTAGGTTTTCGAATCCGACGCAAAACTGACATTTAAAGACGATGGTACATTTAAGTTTGGTCGAAATTCAACACTTCGTCCTCCAGCCGGCTTCTCTCCAACGGTCTATTGCTGCCTCGGGCACCTTATGTTCGTTCTCCTGTGATTCTACATTTTCGAATCGGACGCAAAACTCACATTTAATTCTAACGTTCGGACCCAGCTAACGACGATGGTTCATTCAAGTTTGGTCCGGATTCAATACATCGTCCTCCAGCCGACTTGTCTCCAAGGGTCTATTGCTGTCTAGGGCACCTTATGGTCGTTCTCTTGGGAGTCTACATATTCGAATCCGAGGCAAAACTGACATTGAATTCTAACGTTCCGACCTGCTAACGACGATAATACATTCAAGTTTGGTCGAGATTCAATACATCGTGCTCCAGCCGACTTGTCTCCAGTGGTCTGTTTATGCCTCGGGCACCTTATGGTCGTTCTACTGTGAGTCTAGATTTTCGAATCGGATGCAAAACTGTCATTTAATTCTAACGTTCTGACGCTGCTAACGATGATAGTACACTCAAGTTCGGTCGAGATGCAATATATCGTCCTCCAGCTGACTTGTCTCCAAGGGTCTATTGCTGCCTGGGGCACCTTATGGTCGTTCTCCTGTGAATCTAGATTTTCGAATCGGACGCCAAACTGACATTTAATATTAACGTTCCGACCCTGCTAACGACGATGGTACATTCAAGATTGGTCGAGATTCAATACATCGTCGTCCAGCCGACTTGTCCCCAAGGGTCTATTGCTGTCTCGGGCACCTAATGGTCGTTCTCCTGTGAGTCTAGAATTTGGAATCCGACGCAAAACTGACATTTAATTCCAACGTACGTACGCTGCTAACGAGGATGGAACACAGATATTTCGTCGCGATTCATTACATCGTCCTCCAGCCTACTTCTCTCCAAGGGTCTATTGCTGCCTCGGGCACCTTATGGTATTTCTCCTGTGAGTCTCCTTTTCGAATCCGACGCAAAACTGACAGTTAATTGTAACGTTCAGAGCCTCCCAATGGCGATGGAACACAATATTTGTGTCGAGATCAATACATCGTCCTCCAGCCGACTTGTCTCCAAGGGACTATTGGTTCCTCGGGCACCTTATGGTCGTTCTCCTGTCAGTCTACATTTTCGAATCCGACGCAAAACTGACATTGAATTCTAACGTTCCGACCCTGCTAACGACGATGATACATTCAAGTTTGGTCGAGATTCAATACAAAGTCGTCCAGTCGACTTGTCTCCAAGGCTCTATTGCTGCCTCGGGCAACTTATGGTCGTTCTCTTGTGAGTCTACATTTTCGAATCCGACGTAAAACTGATATTTAATTCTGACGTTCCGACCTTGCTAACGACGTTGGAACACACAAACTTCGTCACATTTCAATACATAATTCTCTAGCCTACTGCTCTCCAACGGTCCATTGCTGCCTCGGGCAACTTATGGTCTTTGTCCTGTGAGTCTCCTTTTCGAATCCGACGCAAAACTGACATTGAATTCTAACGTCCCGACCCTGCTAACGACAATGATACATTCAGTTTGATCGAGATTCAATACATCGTCCTCCAGCCGGCTTCCCTCCCAGGGGTCTATTGCTGCCTCCGGCACCTTATGGTCGTTCTCCTGTGAGTCTAGAATTTCGAGCCCGACGCAAAACTGATATTTAATTCTGACGTTCCGATGCTGCTAACGACGATGGAACACATAAATTTCATCGCATTTCAATACATGGTCCTCCAGCCTACATCTCTCCAAGGGTCTATTGCTGCCTCGGGCACCTAGCTGTCGTTCTGCTGTAAGTCTAGATTTTCGAATCCGACGCAAAACTGACATTTAATTCAAACGTACGAACCCTGCTAACGACGATGGACCACGCAAATTTCGTCTCGTTCAATATATTGTCCTCCAGCCTACTTCTCCCCAAGGGTTATTGCTGCCTCGGGCACCTTATGGTCATTCTCCTGCGTGTCTCCTTTTTGAATCCGACTCAAAACTGACCGTTAATTGCAACTTGCAAAGCCTCCTAATGACGATGAAACATACAAATAGTGTCGAGATTCAATACATCGTCCTCCAGCCGACTTCTCTCAAAGGGTCAATTGCTGAGTCGGGCAACCTATGGTCGTTCTCATGTGAGTCTATATTCTCGAATCCGACGCAAAATTGACATTGAATTCTAACGTTCCGACCTGCTAACGACGTTAATACATTCAAGTTTGTTCGAGATTCAGTACTTCGTGCTCCAGGCGACTTGACTCCAGTGGTCGTTGTCCTGTGAGTCTAGATTTTCGAATCGGATGCAAAACTGACATTTAATTCTAACGTTCCGACCCTGCTAACGACGATGGTACATTCAAGTTTGGTCGAGATTCAATACATCGTCCTGCAGCCGACTTGTCTCCAAGGGTCTATTGCGGCCTCGGGCATCTTATGGTCGTTCACCTGTGAGTCTAGGTTTCGAATCCGACGCAATACTGACATTTAAAGACGATGGTACATTCAAGTTTGGTCGAGATTCAATTCTTCGTCCTCCAGCCGGCTTCTCTCCAACGGTCTATTGCTGCCACGGGCACCTTATGGTCTTTCTCATGTGAGTCTAGATTTTCGATACCGACACAAAACTGACATTGAATTCTAACGTTCGGACCCAGCTAACGACGATGGTTTATTCACGTTTGGTCCGGATTCAATACATCGTTCTCCAGCCGACTTGTCTCCAAGGGTCTATTGCTGTCTCGGGCAACTTATGGTCGTTCTCTTGGGAGTCTACATTTTCGAATCCGACGTAAAACTCACATTGGATTCTAACGTTCCGACCCTGCTATCGACGATGATACATTCAACTTTGGTACAGATCTAATACACCTTCCTCCAGACGACTTGTCTCCAAGGGTCTATTGCTGCCTCGGGCATCTTATGGTCATGGTCCTGTGAGCCTACATTTTCGAATCCGATACAAAACTGGCATTGAATTCTAACGTTCTGAACATGCTAACGACGCTGATACATTCAAGTTTGGTCGAGACTCAATATATCGTCCTCCAGCCGACATGTCTCCTAGGGTTTATTCCTGCCTTGGGCACCTTATGATCGTTCTCCTGTGAGTCTTGATTTTTTAATCCGACGCAATACTGATATTTAAATCTGCGTTCCGATCTTGCTAACGACGATGGAA
Organism: Schistocerca americana; assembly: GCF_021461395.2. Lineage (NCBI taxonomy): Eukaryota > Metazoa > Arthropoda > Insecta > Orthoptera > Acrididae > Schistocerca > Schistocerca americana. The sequence goes on along the minus strand of NC_060122.1, from coordinate 350,549 downwards.
CACACAAATTTCGTCGCGTTTCAATACATCGTCCTCCAGCCTACTTCTCTCCAAAGGTTATTGCTGCCTCGATCACCTTATGGTCTTTCTCCTGTGAGTCTCCTTTTTTAATCCGACGCAAAACTGACAACTAATTGTAACGTTCAGAGCCTCCTAATAACGTTGCAACACACAAATTGTGTCGAGATTCATTACATCGTCGACTCGATGAATTGTCTCCAAGGTTTTATATCTTTCTCGGGCACCTTATGGTCGTTCTCCTGTGAGTCTAGGTTTTTTGAATCCGACGCAAAACTGACAGTCAGTTATAACGTTCCGACCCTACTAAAGACGATGGTACACTCATGTTAGGTCGAGATTCAATTCGTCGTCCTCCAGCTGACTTCTCTCTAAGGGTCTTTTGCTGCCTCGGGCACGTAAAGGTCGTTCTCGTGTGAGTCTAGATTTTGGAATCCGACGCAACACTGACATTTAATTCTAACGTACGGACCCTGCTAACGACGATGGATGAAACAAATTTCGTCTCGATTCAATACCTCGTCCTCCAGCCTACTAATCTCCAAGGGTCTATTGCTGCCTCGGGCACCTTATGGTCTTTCTCCTGTGAGTCTCCTTTTCGAATCCGACGCAAAACTGACACTTAATTTTAACGTTCAGAGATTCCTAATTACGATGGAACACACATTGTGTCGAGATTCAATACATCGTCCTACAGCCGACTTGTCTCGAAGCGTCTATTGCTGCCTCGGGCACCTTATGGTCGTTCTCCTGTGGGTCTAGATTTTCGAATCCGACGAAAACTGACATTGAATTCTAACGTTCCGCCCCTTATATCGACGATAGTACGTTCAAGTTTGGTCCAGATTCAATACATCGTAATCCAGCCGATATGTCTGCAGGGGTCTATTGCTGCCTCGGGCACCTTATGGTCGTTCTCCTGTCAGTCTACATTTTCGCATCCGACGCAAAACTGACATTGATTTCTAACGTTCCGGCCCTGCTAACGACGATGATACATTCAAGTCTGGTCCAGATTCAATACATCGTCCTCCAGCCGACTTGTCTCCAAGGGTCTAATGCAGCCTCGGGCACCTTATGGTCGTTCTCTTGTGAGTCTACATTTTAGAATCCGACGAAAATCTGACATTGAATTCTAACGTCCCGACCCTGCTAACGACGATGATACATTCAAGTTAGGTTGAGATTCGATACATCGTCTACCAGCCGACTTGTCTCTAGTGGACTATTTATGCCTCGGGCACCTTATAGTCGTTCTCCTGTGAGACTAGATTTTCGAATCGGACGCAAAACTGACATTTAATTCTAACGTTCCGAACCTGCTTAATCCGATGGTACATTCAAGTGTGGTCAAAATTCAATACATCGTCCTGGAGCCGACTTGTCTCCAAGGGTCTAGGGCTGCCTCGGGCACCTTATGGTCATACTCCTGTGAGTCTCCTTTTTGAATCCGACGCAAAACTGACAGTTAATTGAAACGTTCAGAACCTCCTAATGACGTTGCAACACACAAATTGTGTCGAGATTCAATATATCGTCCGCCAGCCGACTTGTCTCCAAGGGTCTAAGGCTGTCTCTCGGGCACCCTATGGTCGTTCTCCTGTGAGTCTAGATTTTCGAATCCGACGAAATCTTACATTGAATTCTAACGTTCCGACCCTGATATCGACGACAGTACATTCAAGTTTGGTCGAGATTCAATACATCGTCCTCCATCCGACTTGTCTCCAAGGATATATTGCTGCCTCGGGCACCTTATGGACGTTCTCCTGTGAGTCTAGATTTTTCGAGTCAGACGCAAAACTGACTTTTAATTGTAACGGTTCAAATGGCTCTGAGCACTATGGGACTCAACTGCTGAGGTCATTAGTCCCCTAGAACTTAGAACTAGTTAAACCTAACTAACCTAAGGACATCACAAACATCCATGCCCGAGGCAGGATTCGAACCTGCGACCGTAGCGGTCCTGCGGTTCCAGACTGCAGCGCCTTTAACCGCACGGCCACTTCGGCCGGCCTTTTAATTGTAACGTTCCGACCCTGCTAACGACGATGGTACATTCAAGTTTGGTCGAGATTCAATACATCGTCGTCCTGCCGACTTGTCTCCAAGGGTCTATTGCTCCCTCCGGCACATTATGGTCGTTCTCCTGTGAGTATACAATTTCGAATCCGACGCCAAACTGATATTTAATACTGACGTTCCGACCCTGCTAAAGTCGATGGAATACACAAATTTCGTCGCATTTCAATACGTGGTCCTCCAGCGTACTTCTCTCCAAGGGTCCATGGCTGCCTCGGGCACGTAACGGTCGTTTTCCTGTGTGTCTACATTTTGGCCTCCGACGCAAAACTGACATTTAATTCTAACGTACTCTGCTAACGACGATGGAACACACAAATTTCGTCTCGATTCAATACATCGTCCTCCAACCTATTTCTCTCCAAGGGTCTATTGCTGTCTCGGGCACCTTATCGTTTTTCTTTGGTGAGTCACCTTTTCGAATCCGATGCAAAACTGACAGTTAATTGTATCGAACGGAGCCTCCTAATGATGATGGAACACACTAATTGTGTCGAGATTCAATTCATCTTCCTCCAGGCGACTTGTCTCCAAGGGAACATTGCTGCCTCGGCACCTTATGGTCGTTCTCCTGCGAGTCCACATTTTCGAATCCGACGCAAAACTGACATTGAATTCTAACGTTAGGGCCCTGCTAACGACGATGATACATTCAAGTTTGGTCGAGATTCAATACATCGTCCTCCAGCCGACTTGTTTCTAGTGGTGTATTTATGCCTCGGGCACCTTATTGTCGATCTCCAGTGAGTCTACATTATCGAATCCGACACAAAACAGACATTTAAATCAAAAGGTCCGACCCTACTAACGACGATGGTACATTCAAGTTTGGTCGAGATTCAGTAAATCGTCCTGCAGCCGACTTGTCTCCAAGAGTCGATTGTTGCCTCGGGCACCTTATGGTCGTTCTCCTGTGAGTCTAGATTTTCGAATCGAACGCAAAACTGACATTTAATACGAACGTTGCGACCCTGCTAACGACGATGGTACATTCAAGTATGGTCAAGATTCAATACATCTTCCTCCATCCGACTTGTCTCCAAGGATCTATTGCTGCCTCGGGGACCTTATGGACGTTCTCCTGTGAGTCTAGATTTTCGAGTCAGACGCAAAACTGTCTTTTATTTGTAACGTTCCGACCCTGCTAACGACGATGGTACATTCAAGTTTGGTCGAGATTCAATACAACGTCGTCCAGCCGACTTGTCGCCAAGGGTCTATTGCTGCCTCCGGCAGCTAATGGTCGTTCACCTGTGAGTGTGGGTTGTCGAATCCGACGCAAAACTGACATTTAATTATAACGTTCCGACCCTACTAAAGACAATGTTTGGTCGACATTCAATAAATCGCCCTCCAGCCGACATGTCTCCAAGGGTCTATTGCTGCCTCGGGCACCTAACGGTCGTTTTCCTGTGTGTCTACATTTTGGCTTCCGATGCAAAACTGACATTTAATTCTAACGTACGGACCCTGCTAACGACGATGGATAACACAAATTTCGTCTCGTTCAGAGCCTCCTAATGACGATGGAACACACAAATTGGGTCGAGATTCAATACATCGTCCTCCAGCCGACTTGTCTCCAAAGGTCTATTGCTGCCTCGGGCACCTTATGGTCGTTCTCCTGTAAGTCTAGATTTTGGAATCCGACGCAAAACTGACATTGAATTCTAACGTTCTGACCATGCTATCGACGATGATACATTCAAGTTTGATCGAGATTCAGTACATCGTCCTCCAGCCGACTTGTCTCCAAGGGTCTATTGCTGCCTCGGGCACTTTATGGTCGTTCTCCTGTGAGTCTACATTATCGAATCCGACGCAAACCTGACATTGAATTCTAACGTCCCGACCCTGGTAACAATGACAGTACATTCATGTTAGGTCGAGATACAATACATCGTCCTCCAGCCGACAACACTCGAAGGGTCTATTGCTGCATCGGGCACCTTATGGTCGTTCCCCTGTGAGTCTAGGTTTACGAATCCGACGCAAAAATGACTATGACTATGACCCTGCTAACGACGATAGTACATTCAAGTTTGGTCGAGATTCAGTACATCGTCCTCCAGCCGAGTTGTCTCCAAGGGTCTATCGCTGCCTCAGGCGCGTTATGGTCGTTCTCCTCTAACTCTAGATTGTCGAATCGGACGCAAAACTAACGTTTAATTCTAATGTTCCGACTCTGCTAACGACGATGATACATTCAAGTTTGGTCGAGATTCAATCCATCGTCCTCCAGCCGACTTCTCTGCAAGGGTCTATTGCTGCCTCGGTCACCTTATGGTCGTTCTCCTGTGAGAGTAGATTTTCGAATCCGACGCATAACTGACTTGTAATTATAACGTTCCGACGCTGCTAAAGACCAAGGTACACTCAAGTTTGGTCGAGATTCAATGCATCGTCCTTCAGCCGACTTGTCTCATAGGATCCATTGCTGCCTGGGGCACCTTATGATCGCTCTCCTGTGAGTCTAGGTTTTCGAACCCGACGCAAAACTTGCATTTCATTCGAAAGTACGAACCCTTCTAATGATGATGGAACACACAAATTTCGTCGTGATTCAATAGATCGTCCTCCAGCCTACTTCACTCCAAGGGTCTATTGCATCGGGCACCTTAAGGTCTTTCTACTGTGAGTCTCCTTTTCGGATCCGACGAAAAACTGACTAGAAATTGTAACGTTCAGAGCCTCCTAATGACGATGGAACACAAATTTTGTCGAAATTCAATACATTGCCCTCCAGACGACTTGTCTCTAAGGGTCTATTGCTGCCTCGGGCACCTTATGTTCGTTCTCCTGTGAGTCTGGGTTTTCGAATCCGACGCAAAACTTACATTTAATTATAACGTTCCGACCCTGCTAAAGACCATTGTACATTCAAGTTTGGTCGAGATTCAATACATCGTCCTCAAGCCGACTTCTCTCCAAGGGTCTATTGCTGCCTCGGGCACCTTATGGTCGTCGTCCTGTGAGTCTAGATTTTCGAATCCGACGCAGAACTGACATTAAATTATAAAGTTCCGCCCCGCTAATGACGATGGTACACTCATATTTGGTCGAGATTCAATAAATCGTCCTCCAGCCGACTTGTCTTCAAGGGGCTATTGCTGCCTCGGGCACCTTATGGTCGTTCTCCTGTGAGCCTACATTTTCGAATCCGACCCAAAACTGATTTCTAATTCTGACGTTTCGTCCCTGCTAACGACGATGGAACACACAAATATCGTCACATTTCAATACATGGTCCTCCAGCCTACTTCTCACCATTGGTCCATTGCTGCCTTGGGCACCTAACGGTCGTTCTCCTGTGTGTCTCTATTATGGAATCCGACGCAAAACTGACATTTAATTCTAACAGACGGACCCTGCTAACGTCGATGGAACACACAAATTTCGTCTCGATTCAATACATCGTCCTCCAGCCTACTTCTCAACCAAAGTCTATTGCTGCCTCGGGCACGTTATGATCTTTCTGCTGTGAGTCTCCTTTTTGAATCAGACGCAAAACTGACAGTTAATTGTAACGCTCATAACGTCCTAATGACGATGGAACACACAAATAGCATCGAAATTAAATACATCGTCCTCCACCGACGTCTCTCCAAGGGTCTATTGCTTCCTCCGGCACCTTATGGTCGTTCTCGTGTGAGTCTACAATTTCGAATCCGACGCAAAACTGGCATTGAATTCTAACGTTCCAACACTGGTAACGACAATGGTACATTCGAGTTTGGTCGAGATTCAATACATCGTCCTCCAGCCGACTTGTCTACAAGGGTCTATTGCTGCCTCGGGCACCTTATGGTAGTTCTCCTGTGCAACTAGGTTTTCGAATCCGACGCAAAACTGACATTTAATTATAACGTTCCGACCCTGTTATAGACCATGGAACATTCAAGTTTGGTCGAGATTCAATACATCGTCCTCCAGCCGACTTGTCTCCAAGGATCTATTGCTGCCTCCTGTGAGTCTACATTTTCGACTCCCGACGCAAAACTGACGTTGGATTCTAACGTTCCGACACTGGTAACGACGATGGTACATTCAAGTTTGGTCGAGATTCAATACATCGTCCTCCAGCCAACTTGTCTACTAGGGTCTATTGCTGCCTCAGGCATCTTATGGTCGTACTCCTGTGAAACTAGGTTTTCGTATCCGACCCAAAACTGACATTTAATTATCACGTCCCGACCCTGCTAAAGACCATGGATCATTCAAGTTTGGTCGAGATTTAATACATCGTCCACCAGCCAACTTCTCTCCAAGGGTCTATTGCTGCCTCGGGCACCTTGTGGTCGTTCTCCTGTGAGTCTACATTTTCGAATCCGACGCTAAACTGACATTGAATTCTAACGTTCTGGCCCTGCTAACGACGATGATACATTCACGTTTGGTCCAGATTCAATACATCGTCCCTCAGCCGACTTGTCTCCAAGGGTCTCTTGCTGCCTCGGGCACCTTATTATCTTTCTCGAGTGAGTCTACATTTTCGAATCCGACGCAAAACTGACATTGAATTCTAACGTTCCGACCATGCTAACGACGATGATACATTCAAGTTTGGTCGAGATTCAGTACATCGTCCTCCAGGCGACTTGTCTCCAAGGGTGTATTGCTGCTTCGGGCACCTTATGGTCGTTCCCCTGTGAGTCTAGATTTACGAATCCGACGCAAAAATGACTATGACTATGACCCTGCTAACGACGATAGCACATTCAAGTTTGGTAGAGATTCATAACATCGTCCTCCAGTCGTAGTGTCTCCAGTGGTCTATTTATGCCTCGGGCACCATATGGTCGATCTCCTCTGAGTCTAGATTTTCGAATCGGACGCAAAACTGACATTTAATTCTAACGTTCCGACCCTTTTATCGACGATGGTACATTCAAATTTGGTCGAGATATAATACATCGTCCTCCAGCCGACTTGTCTCCAAGGGTCTATTGCTGCCTCGGGCACCTTATGGTCGTTCTCCTGCAAGTCTACGTTTTCGAATCCGATTCAAAACTGACATTCAATTATAACGTTCCGACCTTGCTAAAGACGATGGTGCATTCAAGTGTGGTCGAGATTCAATACATCGTGCTCCAGCCGACTTGGGTCCAAGGGTCAGTCGCTGCTTCGGACACCTTATGGTCGTCCTCCTCTGAGTCTACATTTTCGAATGTGACGCAAAACTGACATTTAATACTAACGTTCCGAATCTGCTAACGGCGATGGTACATTCAAGTTTGGTCAAGATTAAATAAATCGTTCTCCAGCCGACGTGTCTCCAACGGTCTATTGCTGCCTCGGTCACCTTATGGTCGTACTCCTTTGAGTCTAGGTTTTCGAATCCGACGCAAAACTGACATTTAATTATAAAGTTCCGGCCCTGCTAAAGACGACGGTACACTCATGAATGGTCGAGATTCAATAAATCGTCCTCCAGCCGACTTGTCTATAATGGATGGTCTATTGCTACCTCGAGCACTTTATGGTCGTTCTCCTGTGAGTCTACATTTTCGAAACCGACGCAAAACTGACATTGAATTCTAACGTTCCGACGCTGCTAACCATGATAGTATATTCAAGTTTGGTCGAGATTCAATACATCGTCCTCCAGCCGACTTGTCTCCAAGGGTCTATTGCTGCCTCGGGCACTTTATTGTCTTTCTCCAGTGAGTCTACATTTTCGAATCCGACGCAAAACTGACATTGAATTCTAACGTTCCGATCATGCTAACGACGATGATACATTCAAGTTTGGTCGAGATTCAGTACAACGTGCTCCAGCCGACTTGTCTCCAAGGGTGTATTGCTGCCCCGGGCACCTTATGGTCGTTCCCCTGTGAGTCTAGGTTTACGAATCCGACGCAAAAATGACTATGTGTATGACCCTGCTAAATACGATAGTACATTCAAGTTTGGTCGAGATTCAATGCATCGTCCTCCAGCCGAAGTGTCTCCAGTGGTCTATTTATGCCTCGGGCACCATATGGTCGATCTCCTGTGAGTCTAGATTTTCGAATCGGACGCAAAACTGACATTGAATTCTAACGTTCCGACCCTGTTAACGACGATGGTACATTCAAGTTTGGTCGAGATTCAATGCATCGTCCTCCAGCCGACTTGTCTCCAAGGGTCTATTGCTGCCTCGTGATCCTTATGGGCGTTGTCCTCTGAGTCTAGATTTTCGAATCGGACGCAAAACTGACATTGAATTCTAACGTTCTGCCCTTGCTAACGACGATGGTACATTCAAATTTCGTCGAGATTCAATACATCGTCCTCCAGCCGACTTGTCTCCAAGGGTCTATTGCTGCCTTGGGCACATTATGGTCGTTCTCCTGTGAGTCTAGGTTTTCGAATCCGACACAAAACTGACATTTAATTATAACGCTCCGACCCTGCTTAAGACCATGGTACATTCAAGTTTCGTCGAGATTCAATACATCGTCCTCCAGCTGACTTCTCTCCAAGGGTCTATTGCTGCCTCGGGCACCTTATGGTCGTCATCCTGTGATTCTAGGTTTTCGAATCCGACGCAGATCTGACATTGACTTATAAAGTTCCGACCCTGCTAATGACGATGGTACACTGATATTTTGTCGAGATTCAATAAATCGTCCTCCAGCTGACTTGTGTCCAAGGGTCTGTTGCTGCCTCGGGGCACATTTAGGAGAAGTCTCGTTGGTCATGGGACGAGTCAATACATGAAATTATAACACGTTTGTAGAAACAGATAAAAAGAAATATAAGAAACATATTCAGGCGACAAGTCATTAGTTTAAATAAAGAAAATCAAGAATGTAACACTGGAATTTGCTTAATTTTTTATCTCTTCCAGGAGCTCCTTGACAGAATAGAAGGAGTGAGCCATGAGGAAACTCTTCAGTTTAGTCTTAAAAGTGTTTGGGCTACTGCTAAGATTTTTGAGTTCTTGTGGTAGCTTGTTGAAAATGGATGCAGCAGAATACTGCACTCCTTTCTGCACAAGAGTCAAGGAAGTGTATTCCACATGCAGATTTGATTTCTGCCTAGTATTAACTGAGTGAGGGCAATGTCAAAATTCCCAGACTATTGAATAGGGGTCGACAAGAGGTTTTCGAACTTACACCATACATAGCACGAACCGCCCGTTTTTGAGCCAAAAATACCCTTTTTGAATCAGAAGAATTACCCCAAAAAATAGTACCATATGACATAAGCGTATGAAAATATGCGAAGTATACTACTTTTCGTGTTGAAATGTCACTTATTTCAGATACTGTTCTAATGGTAAATAAAGCGGCATTTAGTTTCTGAACAAGATCCTGAACATGGGCTTTCCACAACAGCTTACTATCTATCCGTACGCCTAGGAACTTGAACTGTTCCGTCTCGCTTATAACATGCCCATTCTGTCTGATTACAATGTCAGTTCTTGTTGAATTGTGGGTTAGAAACTGTGATTTAGCATCAAATTATTTTCCACAAGCCACGAACTTATATCATGAACTACATTATTTGATAATGTTTCAATATTACACACAAGATCCTTCACTACCAAGGTGGTGTCATCAGCAAACAGAAATATTTTTGAATCACCTGTAATACTAGAAGGCATATCATTTACATAAATAAGGAACAGCAGTGGCCCCAGCACTGAACCTTGGGGAACGCCCCATTTAACAGTGCCCCATTGGGACTGAACATCATTACCACTGTCAATATTGCGGAGGTTTACCTTCTGATTTCTGTTCTTAAAGTAGGAGGCGAACCAATTGTAAGCTACTCCCCTTACTCCATAATGTTCCAACTTCTGCAGTAATATTTTGTGGTCAACACAGTCAAAAGCCTTCGTTAAATCGAAGAAAAAACCTAACGTTCGCAACATTTTATTTAATCCGTCCAAAACCTCACAGAGAAAAGAGACTATAGCATTTTCAGTTGTTAAGCCATTTCTAAAACCAAACTGTTCATTTGACAGCAAATTGTGTGAATTTAAATGCTGCAGTAACCTTGTATATACAACCCTCTCGATAACTTTAGCAAACACCGATGGCATAGAAATAGGTCTATAATTGTCAACATTATCCCTGTCTCCCTTTTTATAAAGTGGCTTCACTACCGAGTACTTTAATCGGTCAGGAAACCGACCACTCCTAAAGGAAAACTTACAGATATGGCTAAGTACTGAGCTAACATACGTGGAACAATACTTCAGTATTCTGCTAGATACCCCGTCATATCCATGAGAGTTCTTGGTCTTTAGTGATTTAATTATTAACTCAATCTCCCTCTTGTCAGTATCATGGAGGAGCATTTCAGGTAACAGTCTCGGAACACTTTTTTCTAAGAGCGCTATATGATTCCCTGTTGGGACTAGGTTTCTATTTAGTTCACCTGCTATATTCAGAAAGTGATTATTAAGTACTGTACATATATGCGACCTATCAGTAATACGGACATCCCCACTACGCACTGATTCTACACTCCTGGAAATTGAAATAAGAACACCGTGAATTCATTGTCCCAGGAAGGGGAAACTTTATTGACACATTCCTGGGGTCAGATACATCACATGACCACACTGACAGAACCACAGGCACATAGACACAGGCAACAGAGCATGCACAATGTCGGCACTAGTACAGTGTATATCCACCTTTCGCAGCAATGCAGGCTGCTATTCTCCCATGGAGACGATCGTAGAGATGCTGGATGTAGTCCTGTGGGACGGCTTGCCGTGCCATTTCCACCTGGCGCCTCAGTTGGACCAGCGTTCGTGCTGGACGTGCAGACCGCGTGAGACGACGCTTCATCCAGTCCCAAACATGCTCAATGGGGGGCAGATCCGGAGATCTTGCTGGCCAGGGTAGTTGACTTACACCTTCTAGAGCACGTTGGGAGGCACGCGATACATGCGGACGTGCATTGTCCTGTTGGAACAGCAAGTTCCCTTGCCGGTCTAGGAATGGTAGAACGATGGGTTCGATGACGGTTTGGATGTGCCGTGCACTATTCAGTGTCCCCACGACGATCACCAGTGGTGTACGGCCAGTGTAGGAGATCGCTCCCCACACCATGATGCCGGGTGTTGGCCCTGTGTGCCTCGGTCGTATCCAGTCCTGATTGTGGCGCTCACCTGCACGGCGCCAAACACGCATACGACCATCATTGGCACCAAGGCAGAAGCGACTCTCATTGCTGAAGACGACACGTCTCCATTCGTCCCTCCATTCACGCCTGTCGCGACACCACTGGAGGCGGGCTGCACGATGTTGGGGCGTGAGCGGAAGACGGCCTAACGGTGTGCGGGACCGTAGCCCAGCTTCATGGAGACGGCTGCGAATGGTCCTCGCCGATACCCCAGGAGCAACAGTGTCCCTAATTTGCTGGGAAGTGGCGGTGCGGTCCCCTACGGCACTGCGTAGGATCCTACGGTCTTGGCGTGCATCCGTGCGTCGCTGCGGTCCAGTCCCAGGTCGAGGGGCACGTGCACCTTCCGCCGACCACTGGCGACAACAGCGATGTACTGTGGAGACCTCACGCCCCACGTGTTGAGCAATTCGGCGGTACGTCCACCCGGCCTCCCGCATGCCTACTATACGCCCTCGCTCAAAGTCCGTCAACTGCACATACGGTTCACGTCCACGCTGTCGCGGCATGCTACCAGTGTTAAAGACTGCGATGGAGCTCCGTATGCCACGGCAAACTGGCTGACACTGACGGCGGCGGTGCACAAATGCTGCGCAGCTAGCGCCATTCGACGGCCAACACCGCGGTTCCTGGTGTGTCCGCTGTGCCGTGCGTGTGATCATTGCTTGTACAGCCCTCTCGCAGTGTCCGGAGCAAGTATGGTGGGTCTGACACACCGGTGTCAATGTGTTCTTTTTTCCATTTCCAGGAGTGTATATTCTCGACCTGTCTCTGCAGACCAGCCACTTCCTTTACGACCATATGGTTTTAATTTTATCCTGAGACTTAGCTATTCTATCTGCATACCACATACTTTTTGCCTTCCTAATAACTTTTTTAAGCACCTTACAATACTGTTTGTAATGGGCTGCTGCATTTAGATTTTGACTGTTTCTAACGTTTTGATATAATTGCCACTTTGTTCTACAAGATATTCTTATCCCTTTAGTCAGCCACCCAGGCTGCCTGTTTGTGCTAGTACACTGTTTTGAACGTTCTAACGGAAAGCAACTTTCAAAGAGCACGAGAAAAGTCTTGAGGAAAGCATTATATTTATCGTCTACTGTATCAGCACTATAAACATCTTGCCACTCTTGTTCCTTGATAAGGTTTACAAAAGCCTGTACAGCAACTGGATCAGCTTTCCTAAATAGTTGGTAACTATATTTAACATGTGTTGCAGCACAAGAATCTTTTAGACTTAAAATTTGTGCATCATGATCTGAAAGGCCATTCACCTTTTTGCTAACGGAATGCCCTTCTAATAATGACGAATGAACAAAAATATTGTCTATGGTTGTTCTACTGTTCCCTTGCACTCTCGTTGGAAAGAATACGGTTTGCATAAGATTATATGAATTAAGGAGGTCTACCAGCATCCTTTTCCTTGCACAATCACTTATACAATTAATATTGAAGTCACCACATATAACTAACTTTTTGTATTTCCTATAAAGTGAATCAAGAACCTCCTGTAGCTTTAGCAAAAATGTTGTGAAATCGGAGTCTGGGGATCTATAAATAACAACAGTAAGAAGTTTAGCTCCACTAAATTTAACCACACCTGCACAACATTCAAACACCTTTTCAGTGCAGTACTTTGAAACATCAATTGACTCAAATGGGATACCGTTTTTCACATACATGGCTACTCCCCCACACCGCAAAGAGCCCCTAGATAAGCTGCCAGCCAACCTGTATCCTGGTAAAGGAAGCCTCTGAATTATCTCCTTATTTAAGAAGTGTTCAGATATACCAATAATTTCAGAATCAACATCTATAAGCAGTTCACAACCTTTATCTCTAATACCTTGTATATTTTGATGAAATATACTAATTCCCTCATTAATTGGATACCCAAGCTTTGTAGAAAGTGGTTTCTTTGTTAGAGAGACTTCCCTTAAGCAGGAATACCTATCAGCTGACTTCAATCTAAAAAAGGTACAGCTCTAACACCCACAACTACCGGAATTTTCCCATGAGTGATCCCACCACCCCCACCTATGCTGTCACCTATAAGTGTTGCCAACCTCCCCTTCCCTTACCTGTTGAGGTGCAGGCCATGTCTAGTGAAACCCGTCCTACTGATAGACTCCACCGACACCACTGAAATGTGACTCATGCCTTCTGTCATCAGCGCACCCCCAAGTCTCATGTTATTGGGCCTGACGGCTGTATTAAGCTGAGGCCGATCGTGACGCTGAAACAGTTCCACGAAATGCACATTGGTGTTGCCAGTCTGAGTGGCTATCTTTTCCAGGTCACCATCTATGTCATACTCCCCATCCCTATCAATACTATTACCAGCCCCACCCACAATCAATACCTGATCCTCTTTAGTTAAATCCCTACATAACCCCCCTATGTTAAAAGTCACCTGAGCCAATCCTGCATTAGGCTTCACAATGCTGGTGACCTGGTACTCACTCCCCAAAACTTCCTGCAACTGCTGGCCTACACCTCTACCATGAGAACTACCCTAGCCACCGTAACTGCTGAGGTCTGCTGCATACTTCCTACATCTACAGCTACTAGAGATTCCTCTTCACTAGACTCTGACAGTTGGTCATATCTATTACAATCACCAATAGTAAAACTATCTGAAAATCTGCTTCTCCCAGCCGATCTCTTGCCAACTGACAGCTCCCATTCCGCAACCCCCTTCTCCCTCCTCATCCTATCTAGCTCCTCCTGTGCGTTTTTCAACTGCACCTGAAGGGCACAGATCTTACGCTCCTGCTCCTCTATCAATTTACTCTTGCTACATAACCTGCAGTTCCAGGAGAGGATCTCACCAGAATGCCCACTGGCTTCCCCGCTGCATTCCCCCCAGTGAAAATACTTCGAACAAGTCTCACACCGCAATCCACTACTCACGAACCTACGGCAAAGCCCACAATTCTCACTCATGGTGAAATTTTACAATTATTGAAACAAGAAAACAACTTTATCTAAGTTCCGCTACTACAATAAGAAAATGTCAAAAACTGACTACAATTATCACAAACTTGCTCTACGAGGGAAGTAATTACTATTATTGACAGTATTAATCAGTTCTCCTGTGAGTCTACATTTTCGAATACGACGCAAAACTGACATTGAATCCTAACGTTCCGACCCTGCTAACAATGATAGTACATTCAAGTTTGGTCGAGATTCAATACATCGTCCTTCAGCCGACTTGTCTCCAAGGGTCAATCGCTGCCTCGGACACCTTATGGTCGTCCTCCTCTGAGTGTATATTCTCGAATCGGACGCAAAACTGACATTTAATTCCAACGCTCCGAACCTGCTAACGACGATTTTACATTCAAGTTTGGCCAAGATTAAATACATCGTCCTCCAGCCGACTTGTCTCCAAGGGTCTATTGCTGCCTCCGGCACCTAACGGTCGTTCTCCTTCGTGTCTAGATTATGGAATCCCACGCAAAACTGACATTTAATATTAACGGACGGACCCTGCTAACGTCGATGGAACACACAAATTTCGTCTCGATTCAATACTTCTTCTTCCAGCCTACTTCTCTGCAAGGGTGTATTGCTGCCTCGGGCACGTTATGCTCTTCCTGCTTTGAGTCTCCTTTTCGATTCCGACGCAAAACTGACAGTTAATTGTAACGCTCATATCCTCCCACTGACAATGGAACACACAAATAGCGTCGAAATTTAATACATCCTCCTCCACCGACTTCTCTCCAAGGGTCTATTGCTTCCTCCGGCACCTTATGGTCGTTCTCCTGTGAGTCTACATTTTCGAATCCGAGGAAAAACTGACATTGAATTCTAGCGTTCCGGCCCTGCTAAAGACGATGATACATTCAAGTTTGGTCGAGATTCAATACATCGTCCTCCAGCCGACTTTTCTCCTAGGGTCTATTGCTGCCTCGGGCACCTTGTGGTCGTTCTCCTGTGAAACTAGGTTCTCGAATCCGTCCCAAAACTGACATTTCATTATAACGTTCCGACCCTGCTAAAGACCATGGTACATTCAAGTTTGGTCGAGATTTAATACATCGTCCTCCAGCCGACTTCTCTCCTAGGGTCTATTGCTGTCTCGGGCACCTTGTGGTCGTTCTGCTGTGAGTCTACATTTTCGAATCCGACGCAAAACTGACATTCAATTATAACGTTCCGACCTTGCTAAAGACGATGGTACACTCATGATTGGTCGAGATTCAATAAATCGTCCTCCAGCCGACTTGTTTCTAAAGGTATATTGCTACCTCGGGCACATTATGGTCGTTGTCCTGTGAGTCTACATTTTCGAATTCGACGCAAAACTGACAGTGAATTCAAACATTCCGACCTTGCTAACGTCGATGATACATACAAGTTTGGTTGAGATTCAATACATCGTCCTAGAGCAAATTTGTCTCCAAGAGTCTATTGCTGCCTCGGGTAGCTTATGGTCGTTGTCCTGAGAGACTAGATTTTCGAATCCGATGCAAAACTGACATTGAATTCTAGAGTTCCGACCCTGCTAACGACGATAGAACATTCAAGTTTGGTCGAGAATCAATACATCGTCCTCCAGCCAACTTGTCTCCAAGGGTCTATTGCTGCCTCGGTCACCATATAGTCGTTCTCTTGTGAGTCTAAGTTTTCGAAACCGACGCAAAACTGACATTTAATTATAACGTTCAGACCCTGCCAAAGACGATGGCACACTAATGAATGGTCGAGGTTCAATCAATCGTCCTCCAGCCGACTTGTCTATAATGGAAGGTCTATTACTACCTCGGGCATTTTAAGGTCGTTCTCCTGTGAGTCTACATTTTCGAATCCGACCGAAAACTGACATTTAATTCTAACGTTCGGAACCTGCTAACGCCGATGCTACATTAAAGTGTGGTCTAGATTGAACACATCGTGCTCCAGCCGACTTGTCTCCAAGGGTCAATCGCTGCCTCGGACACCATGTGGTCGTCCTCCTCTGAGTCTATATTTTCGAATCTGACGCAAAACTGACATTTAATTCTAACGTTCCGACCCTGCTAAGAACGATGGTACATTAAAGTTTGTTCGAGATTCAATACATCGTCCTCCAGCCGACATGTCTCCAAGAGTCTATTGCTGCCTCGTGAACTTTATGGGCGTTCTCCTCTGAGTCTAGATTTTCGAATCGATCGCAGAACTGACATTGGATTCTAACGTTCTGCCCTTGCTAACGGCGATGGTACATTCAAATTTGGTCGAGATTAATACATCGTCCTCCAGCCGCTTTGTCTCCAAGGGTCTATTGCTGCCTCGGGCACATTATGGTCGTTCTCCTGTGAGTCTAGGTTTTCGAATCCGACACAAAACTGACATTTAATTACAACGCTCCGACCCTGCTTAAGACCATGGTACATTCAAGTTTCGTCGAGATTCAATACATCGTCAACCAGCTGACTTCTCTCCAAGGGGCTATTGCTGCCTCGGGCACCTTATGGTCGTCCTCCTGTGATTCTAGGTTTTCTAATCCGACGCAGAACTGACATTTACTTATAAAGTTCCGACCCTGCTAATGACGATGGTACACTGATATTTGGTCGAGATTCAATAAATCGTCCTCCACCTGACTTGTGTCCAAGGGTCTATGCTGCCTCGGGGACCTGATGGTCGTTCTCCTGTGAGTCTACATTCTCGAATCCGACGAAAAACTGACATTGAATTCTAACGTTCCGGCCCTTCTTAAGACGATGATTTATTTAAGATTGGTCCAGATTCAATTCATCGTCCACCAGCCTACTTGTCTCCAACCCTGCTAAAGACGATGGTACACACAAGTTTGGTTGAGATTCAATACATCGTCCTCCAGCCGACTTGTCTCCATGGGTCTACTGCTTCCTCTGGCACCATATGGTCTTTCTCCTGGGAGTCTCCTTTTCGATTCCGATGCCAAACTGACATTTAATTATGACGTTCAGAGCCTCCTAATGACGATGGAACACACAAATTCTGTCAAGATTCAATACATCGTCCTCCAGCCGACATGTCTCCAAGGGTCTATTGCTGCCTCGGGCACCTTATGGTCGTCCTCCTCTGAGTCTGTATTTTCGAATCGTACGCAATACTGACATTTAATTCTAACGTTCCGAACCTGCTAACGACGATGGTACATTCAAGTTTGGTCAAGATTATATACATCGTCCTTAAGCCGACTTGTCTCCAAGGGTCTATTGCTGCCTCGTGAACCTTATGGGCGTTCTCCTCTGAGTCTAGATTTTCGAATCAGACGCAAAACTGACATTGAATTCTAACGTTCTGCCCTTGCTAACGACGATGGTACATTCAAGTTTGGTCGAGATTCAATACATCGTCCTCCTGCCGACTTGTCTCCAAGGGTCTATTGCTGCCTCGGGCACATTATGGTCGTTCTCCTGTGAGTCTAGGTTTTCGAATCCGACACAACACTGACATTTAATTATAACTTTCCGACCCTGCTTAAGACCATGGTACATTCAAGTTTCGTCGAGATTCAATACATCGTCCTCCAGCTGACTTCTCTCCAAGGGTCTATTGCTGCCTCGGGCACCTTATGGTCGTCCTCCTGTGATTCTAGGTTTTCGAATCCGACGCAGAACTGACATTTACTTATAAAGTTCCGACCCTGCTAATGACGATGGTTCACTGATATTTGGTCGAAATTCAATAAATCGTCCTCCAGCTGACTTGTGTCCAGGGGTCTGTTGCTGCCTCGGGCACCTGATGGTCATTCTCCTGTGAGTCTACATTTTCAAATCCGACGAAAAACTGACATTGAATTCTAACGCTCCGGCCCTTCTTAAGACGATTATACATTCAAGTTTGTTCCAGATTCAATTCATCGTCCTCCAGCCGTCTTGTCTCCAAGGGTCAATCGCTGCCTCGGACACCTTATGGTCGTCCTCCTCTGAGTCTATATTTTCGAATCGGACGCAAAACTGACATTTAATTCTAACGTTCCGAACCTGCTAACGACGATGGTACAATCAAGTTTGGTCAAGATTAATTACATCGTCCTCCAGCCGACTCGTCTCCAAGGGTCTATTGCTGCCTCAGTCACCTTATGGTCGTTCTCCTGTGAGTCTAGGTTTTCGAATCCGACGCAAAACTTACATTTAATTATAAAGATCCGGCCCTGCTAAAGAATGGTCGAGATTCAATAAATCGTCCTCCAGACGACTTGTCTATAATGGATGGTCTATTGCTAACTCGATCACTTTATGGTCGTTCTCCTGTGAGTCTACATTTTCGAATCCGTCGCAAAACTGACATTGAATTCTAACGTTCCGACTCTGCTAACCATGATAGTATATTCAAGTTTGGTCGAGATTCAATACATCGTCCTCCAGCCGACTTGTCTCCAAGGGTCTATTGCTGCCTCGGGCACCTTCTGGGTGTTCTCATTAGAGTCTAGATTTACGAATCGGACGATAGACTGACATTGAATTCTAACGTTCCGACACTGCTAACGACGATGGTACATTCAAGTTTGGTCGAGTTTCAATACATCGTCCTCCAGCCGAATTGTCTCCATGGGTCTATTGCTGCCTCGGGCACCTTATGGTCGTTCTCCTGTGAGTCTAGTTTTTCGAATCCGACGTAAAACTGACATTTAATTATAACGTTCCGTCGCTGCTAAAGACCATGGTACATTCAAGTTTCGTCGAGATTCAATACATCGCCCTCCAGCCGACTTGTCTCCAAGCGTCTATTGCTGCCTCGGGCACCTTATGGGCGTTCTCATCTGAGTCTAGGTTTTCGAATCGGACGCAAGGCTGACATTGAATTCTAACGTTCCGACCCTGCTAACGACGATGGTAGATTCAAGATTGCTCGAGATTCAATACATCGTCCTCCAGCCGACGTGTCTCCATGGGTCTATTGCTGCCTCGGGCACTTTATGATCGTTCTCCTGTGAGTCTAGGTTTTCGATTCCGACGCAAAACTGACATTTAATTATAACGTTCCGCCCCTGCTAAAGACGATGGTACACTCATGAATGGTCGAGATTCAATAAATCGTCCTCAAGCCGACTTGGCTATAATGGATGCTCTATTGCTACCTCGGGCACTTTCTAGTCGTTCTCCTATGAGTCTACATTTCCGAGTCCGACGCAAATCTGACATTGAATTCTAACGTTCCGACCCTGCTAACCATGATAGTATATTCAAGTTTGGTCGAGATTCAATACATCGTCTTCCAGCCGACTTGTCTACAAGGGTCTATTGCTGCCTCGGGCACCTTAAGGTCGTTCTCGTGTGAGTTAGGTTTTCTAATCGGACGCTAGACTGACATTTAATTATAACGTTCCGACCCTGCTAAAGACGATGGTTACTCATGTTTTTTCGAGATTCAATACATCGTCCTCCAGCCTACTTGTCTCATAGGGTCCATCGCTGCCTCGGGCACCTTAAGGTCGTTCTCGTGTGAGTCTAGGTTTTCGAATCTGACGCTAAACTGACATTTAATTATAACGTTCCGACCCTGTTAAAGACGATGGTACACTCATGTTTGGTCGAGATTCAATACATCGTCCTCCAGCCGACTTGTTTCCAAGGGTCTCTTGCTGCCTCGGGCACCTTGTGATCGTTCTCATTGAGTCTAGGTTTTCGAATCCGACGCAAAACTGACATTTAATTATAACGTTCCGAACCAGTTAAAGACGATGGTACACTCATGATTGTTCGAGATTCAATAAATCGTCCTCCAGCTGACTTGTATATATTGGTGTATTGATACCTCGGGCACTTTATGGTCGTTCTCCTGTGAATCTACATTTTCGAATCCGACGCAAAACTGACAATGGAATCTAATGTTCCGCCCCCGCTAACGACGATAGTACATTCAAGTTGGGTCGACAAGAAATACATCTTCCTGCAGCCGACTTCTCTCCAAGGGTTTATTGCTGCCTCGGGCACCTTATTTTCGTTCTCCTGTGAGTTTAGATTTTCGAATCCAAAGCAAAACTGACATTCAGTTATAACGTTCCGACCCTGCTAAGGACGTTAGTACATTCAAGTTTAGTCGAGATTCAGTACATCGTCCTCCAGCCGACTTGTCTCCAAGGCTCTATTGCTGCTTCGGTCACCTTATGGTCGTTCTCCAGTCAATCCAGGTTTTCGATTTCGACCCAAAACTGACATTTAATTATAACTTTCCGACCCTGCCAAAGACGATGGCACACTCATGAATGGTCGAGATTCAATTGAACGTCCTCCAGCCGACTTGTCTATAATGGATGGTCTATTGCTACCTCGGGCACTTTATGGTCGTTCTCCTGTGAGTCTACATTTTCGAATCCGAAGCAAAACTGACATTGAATTCTAACGTTCCGCCCCCGCTAACGACGATAGTACATTCAAGTTTGGTCGAGATGAAATGCATCGTCCTGCAGGCAACTTATCTCCAAGAGTCTATTGCCGCCTCGTGCACCTTATGGTCGTTCCCCTATGAGTCTAAATTTTCGAACCCGACGAAAACTAACTTCTAATTATAACGTTCCGACCCTGCTAAAGACCATGGTACATTCAAGTTTGGTCGAGATTCAATACATCGTCCTCCAGCAAATTTGTCTCCAAGTGTCTATTGCTGCCTCGGTCACCTTATGGTCGTTGTCCTGTGAGTCTACATTTTCGAATCCGACGCAAAACTGACATTGAAGACTAACGTTCCGCCCTGCTAACGACGATGATTCATTCAAGTTTGGTCGAGATGCAATACATCGTCCTCCAGCCGACTTGTCTCCAAGGGTCTATTGCTGCCTCGGGCATCTTATTGTCTTTCTCCTGTGAGTCTACATTTTCGTATCCGACGCAAAACTGACATTGAATTCTAACGTTCCGCCCTGCTAACGACGATGATACATTCAAGTTTGGTCGAGATGCAATACATCGTCCTCCAGCCGAATTGTCTCCAAGGGTCTATTGATGCCTCGGGCACCTTATGGTCGTTCTCCTGTGAGTCTAGATTTTCGAATCGGACGCAAAACTGACATTTAATTATAACGTTCCGACCCTGCTAACGACGATGGTAGATTCAAGTTTGATAGAGATTCAGTACATCGTCCTCCAGCCGACTTGTCTCCAAAGGTCTATTGCTGCCTCGGGCACCTTATGATCGTTCTCCTGTTAGTCTAGGTTTTCGATTCCGACGCAAAACTGACATCTAATTATAACGTTCCGCTGCTGCTAAAGACGATGGTACATTCATGATTGGCCGAGATTCAATAAATCGTCTTCCATCAGACTTGTCTATAATGGATGGTCTATTGATACCTCGGGCACTTTATGGTCGTTCTCCTGTGAGTCTACATTTTCGTATCCGACGCAAATCTGACATTGAATTCTAACGTTCCGACCCTGCTAACCATGATAGTATATTCAAGTTTGGTCGAGATTCAATACATCGTCCTCCAGCCGACTTGTCTCCAAGGGTCTATTGCTGCCTCGGGCACCTTAAGGTCGTTCTCGTGTGAGTCTTGGTTTTCGAATCGGACGCTAAACTGACATTTAATTATAACATTCCGACCCTGCTAAAGACGATGGTACACTCATGTTTGGTCGAGATTCATTACATCGTCCTCCAGCCTACTTGTCTCGTTGGGTCCATCGCTGCCTCGGGCACCTTAAGGTCGTTCTCGTGTGAGTCTAGGTTTTCGAATCGGACGCTAAACTGACATTTAATTATAACGTTCCGACCCTGTTAAAGACGATGGTACACTCATGTTTGGTCGAGATTCAATACATCGTCTTCCAGCTGACTTGTTTCCAAGGGTCTCTTGCTGCCTCGGGCACCTTGTGATCGTTCTCCTGTGAGTCTAGATTTTCGAATCCAAAGCAAAACTGACATTCAGTTATGACGTTACGACCCTGCTAAGGACGTTAGTACATTCAAGTTTAGTCGAGATTCAGTAGATCGTCCTCCAGTTGACTTGTCTCCAAGGGTCTATTGCTGCTTCGGTCACCTTATGGTCGTTCTCCAGTGTGTCCAGGTTTTCGAATCCGACCCAAAACTGACATTTAATTATAACTTTCCGATCCTGCCAAAGACGATGTCACACTCATGAATGGTCGACATTCTATCAAACGTCCTCCAGCCGACTTGTCTATAATGGATGGTCTATTGCTACCTCGAGCACTTTATGGTCGTTCTCCTGTGAGTCTACATTTTCGAATCCGACCCAAAACTGACATTGAATTTTAACGTTCCGACCCTGCTAACCATGATAGTACATTCAAGTTTGGTCGAGATTCAATACAACGTCCTCCAGCCGAATTGTCTCCAAGGGTCTATTGATGCCTCGGGCACCTTATGGTCGTTCTCCTGTGAGTCTACATTTTTGAATCCGACGAAAACTGACATTGAATTCTAACGTTCCGACCATGCTGACGTCGATGATACATTCAAGTTTGGTCGAGATTGAATACATCGTCCTCCAGCCGACTTGTCTCCAAGAGGCTATTGCTGCATCGGGCACCATATGGTCTTCCTCCTAGGATTCTCCTTTTCAAATCCGACGAAAAACTGTCAGTTAATTATAACGTTCAGAGCCTCCTAATGACGATGCAACACACAAATTCTGTCAAGATTCAATTCGTCGTCCTCCAGCCGACTTGTCTCCAAGGGTCTATTGCTGCCTCGGGCACCTTATTGTCTTTCTCCTGTGTGAGTACATTTTCGAATCCGACGCAAAACTGACATTGAATTCTAACGTTCCGACCATGCTAACGACGATAATACATTCAAGTTTGGTCGAGATTCAATACATCGTCCTCCAGCCGACTTGTCTACAGAGGTCTATTGTTGCCTCGGTCACCTTATTGTCGTTCTCCTGTGAGTCTACATTTTCGAATCGGACGCAAAACTGGCATTCAGTTATAACGTTCCGACCCTGCTAAAGACCATGGTACACTCATGATTGGTCGATATTGAATAAATCGTCCTCCAGCTGACTTGTATCCGTTGGTCTATTGCTACCTCGTGCACTTTATGGTAGTTCTCCTGTGAGTCTACATTTTCGATTCCGACGCAAAACTGACATTGGAATGTAACGTTCCGCCCCCGCTAACGGCGATAGTACATTGAAGTTTGATCGAGATTCAATATATCGTCCTCGAGCCGACTTCTCTCCTAGGGTCTATTGCTGCCACGGGCACCTTATGGTCGTTCTCTGTGAGTCTACATTTTCGAATCCGACGCAAAACTGACATTGAATTCTAACGTTACGACCATGCTAATGACGATGATACATTCAAGTTTGGTGGAGATTCAATACATAGTCCTCCAGCCGGCTTGTCTCCAAGGGTCTATTGCTGCCTCGGGCACATTATGGTCGTTCTCCTGGGAGTCTAGGTTTTCGAATCCGACGCAAAACTGACATTCAATTGTAACGTTCTTACCCTGCTAAAGACGATGGTAAACTCATGATTGGTCGAGATTCAATAAATCGTCCTACAGCCGACTTGTTTCCAATGGTCTATTGCTACCTCGGGCAATTTATGGTCGTTCCCCTGTGAGTCTACATTTTAAATTCGGACGCAAAACTGACATTCAGTTATAACGTTCCGACCCTGCTAAAGTCGATGGTACACTGAAGTTTGGTCGAGATTCAATACATCGTCCTCCAGCCGACTTGTCCCATAGGGTCCTTCGCTGCCTGGGGCACCTTAAGGTCGTTCTCGTGTGAGTCTAGGTTTTCGAATCGGACTCAACACTGACATTTAATTATCACGTTCCGACCCTGCTAACGACGATGATACATTCAAGGTTGGTCGAGATTCAATACATCGTCCTCCAGCCGACTTGTCTCCAAGCGTCTATTGCTGTCTCGGGCACCTTATGATCGTTCTCTTGTGAGTCTAGGTTTTCGAATCCGACGCTAAACTGAGATTTAATTATAACGTTCCGACCCTGCTACAGGCGATGGTACACTCATGTTTGGTCAAGATTCAATACATCGTCCTCCAGCCGACTTGTCTCATAGGGTCTATTGCTGCCTCGGGCACCTTATTGTCGTTCTCCAGTGAGTGTACATTTTCGAATCCGACGCAAAACTGACATTGAATTCTAACGTTCCGACCATGCTAACGACGATAATACATTCAAGTTTGGTCGAGATTAAATACATCGTCCTCCAGCCGACTTGTCTCATAGGGTCCTTCGCTGCCTCGGGCACCTTAAGGTCGTTCTCGTGTGAGTCTAGGTTTTCGAATCGGACGCAAACCTGACATTTAATTATAACGTTCCGGCCCTTCTAAAGACGATGGTACACTCATGTTTGGTCGAGATGCAACACATCGTCCTCCAGCCGACTTGTCTCTAAAGGGTCTATTGCTGTCTCGGGCACCTTATGATCGTTCTCCTGTGAGTCTAGATTTTGGAATCCAACGCAATACTGACATTCAATTATACATCCGACCCTGCTAAGGACGTACGTACATTCACGTTTGGTCAAGATTGAAAACATCGTCCTCCAGCCGACTTGTCTCGAAGAGTCTATCGCTGCCTCGGGCACTTTATGGTCGTTCTTATCTGAGTCTAGATTTTCGAATCGGACGCAAAACTGACATTTAATTCTAACTTTCCGTCCCTGCTAACGACGATGGTACATTCATGTTTGGTCGAGATTCAATACATCTCCAAGGGTCTATTGCTGCCTTGGGCACCTCATTGGCGTTCTCATCTGAGTCAAGATTTTCGAATCGGACGGAAAACTGACATTTAATTATAACGTTCCGGCCCTGCTAAAGACGATGTTACACTCATGTTTGGTCGAGATTCAATCAAACGTCCTCCAGCCGACTTGTCTCCCAGGGTCTATTGTTGTCTCGGGCACCTTATGATCGTTCTCCTGTGAGTCTAGGTTTTCGAATCCGACGCTAAACTGACATTTAATTATAACGTTCCGACCCTGCTACAGACAATGGTATACTCATGATTGGTCGAGATTGAATAAATCGTCCTCCAGCCGACTTGTATCCATTGGTCTATTGCTACCCCGGGCACCTTATTGTCGTTCTCTGTGAGTCTACATTTTCGAATCCGACGCAAAACTGACTTTGAATTCTAACGTTCCGGCCATACTAACGACGATGATACATTCAAGTTTGGTCGAGATTCAATACATCGTCCTCCAGAAGACTTGTCTCCAAGGGGCTATTGCTGCATCGGGCACCATATGGTCTTCCTCCTAGGAGTCTCCTTTTCGAATCCGACGCAAAACTGTCAGTTAATTTTAACGTTCAGAGCCTCCTAATGACGATCCAACACACAAATTCTGTCAAGATTCAATACATCGTCCTCCAGCCGACTTGTCTCCAAGGGTCTATTGCTGCCTCGGGCACCTTATTGTCGTTCTCCAGTGCGTGTACATTTTCGAATCCGACGCAAAACTGACATTGAATTCTAACGTTCCGACAATGCTAACGACGATAATACATTCAAGTTTGGTTGAGATTCAATACATTGTTCTCCAGCCGACTTGTCTGCAGAGGTATATTGTTGCCTCGGTCACCTTATGGTCGTACTCCTGTGAGTCTAGATTTTCGAATCGGACGCAAAACTGACATTCAGATATAACGTTCCGACCCTGCTAAAGACCATGGTACACTCATGATTGGTCGAGATTGAATAACTAGACCTCCAGCTGACTTGTATCCGTTGGTCTATTGCTGCCTCGGGCACCTTATGGTCGTTCCCCTAGGAGTCTAGTTTATCGAATCCGACGAAAACTAACTTTTAATTGTAACGTTCCGACCCTGCTAAAGACCATGGTACATTCAAGTTTGGTCGAGATTCATTACATCGTCCTCCAGCCGACTTGCCTTTAGAGGTCTATTGTTGGCTCGGTTACCTTATGGTCGTTCTCCTGTGAGTCTACATTTTCGAATCGGACGCAAAACTGACATTCAGTTATAACGATCCGACCCTGCTAAAGACGATGGTACACTCGAGTTTGGTCGTGATTAAATACATCGTCCTCCAGCCGACTTGGCTCATAGGGTCCTTCGCTGCCTCGGGCACCTTAAGGTCGTTCTCGTGTGAGTCTAGGTTTTCGAATCGGACGCAAACCTGACATTTAATTATAACGTTCCGACCCTTCTAAAGACGATGGTACACTCATGTTTGGTCGAGATTCAATAAAACGTCCTCCAGCCGACTTGTATCCATTGGTCTATTGCTACCTCGGGCACTTTATAGTTGTTCTTCTGTGAGTCTACATTTTCGAATCCGACGCAAAACTGACATTGGAATCTAACGTTCCGCCCTGCTAACGACGATGATACATTCAAGTTCGGTCGAGATTCAATACATCGTCCTGCAGCCGACTTCTCTCCAAGGGCCTATTGCTGCCTCGTGCACCTTATGGTCGTTCTCCTGTGAGTCTAGATTTTGTAATCCAACGCAAAATTGACATTCAATTATACATCCGACCCTGCTAAGGACTTAAGTACTTTCAAGTTTGGTCGACATTGAATACATCGTCCTCCAGCCGACTTGTCTCGAAGAGTCTATCGCTGCCTCGGGCACTTTATGGTCGTTCTTATCCGAGTCTAGTTTTTCGAATCGGACGCAAAACTGACATTTAATTCTAACTTTCCGTCCCTGCTAACGACGATGGTACATTCAAGTTTGGTCGAGATTCAATACATCGTCCTCCAGCCGACTTGTCTCCAAGGGTCTATTGCTGCCTCGGGCACCTTATGGGCGTCCTCATCTTAGTCTAGATTTTCGAATCGGACACAAAACTGACATTTAATTATAACGTTCCGGCCCTGCTAAAGACGATGGTACACTCATTTTTGGTCGAGATTCAATACATCGTCCTCCAGCCGACTTGTCTCCAAGGGGCTATTGCTGCATCAGGCACCATATGGTCTTTCTCCTAGGAGTCTCCTTTTTGAATCCGACGCAAAACTGACAGTTAATTGTAACGTTCAGAGCCTCCTAATGACGATGCAACACACAAATTCTGTCAAGATTCAATACATCTTTCTCCAGCAGAGTTGTCTCTAAGGGTGTATTGCTGCCTCGGGAACCTTATGGTCGTTCTCCTGTGAGTCTACATTCTCGAATCCGACGCAAAACTGACATTGGAATCTAACGTTCCGCCCCCGCTAACGGCGATAGTACATTCAAGTTTGGTCGAGATGAAATACATCGTCCAGCAGCCGACTTCTCTCCAAAGGTCTATTGCTGCCTCGGGAACTTTATGGTCGTTCCCCTATGAGTCTAGATTTTCGAATCCGACGAAGACTGACTTTTAATTATAACGTTCCGACCCAGCTAAAGACCATGGTACATTTAAGTTTGGTCGAGATCCAATACATCGTCGTCCAGCAAATTCGTCTCCAAGTGTCTATTGCTGCCTCGGGCAGCTTATGGTCGTTGTCCTGTGAGTCTAGATTTTCGAATCCGATGCAAAACTGAAATTGAATTCTAAAGTTCCGACCCTGCTAACGAGGATAGTACATTCAAGATTGATCGAGATTCAATCCATCGTCCTCCAGCCGACTTGTCTCGAAGAGTCTATCGCTGCCTCGGGCACTTTATGGTCGTTCTTATCCGAGTCTAGTTTTTCGAATCGGACGCAAAACTGACATTTAATTCTAACTTTCCGTCCCTGCTAACGACGATGGTACATTCAGGTTTGGTCGAGATTCAATACATCGTTCTCCAGACGACTTGTCTCCAAGGGGCTATTGCTGCATCGGGCACCTTATTGTCGTTCTCCAGTGAGTCTACATTTTCGAATCCGACGCAAAACTGACATTGAATTCTACTGTTCCGACCATGCTAACGACGATGATACATTCACGTATCGTCGAGATTCAATATATCGTCCTACAGCCGACTTGTCTCCAAGGGTCTGCCTCGGGCACCTTATGGTCGTTGTCCTGTGAGTCTAGATTGTCTATTCCGACGCAAAAATGACATAGAATTCTAAAGTTCCGACCCTGCTAACGACGATAATACATTCAAGTTTGGTCGAGATTCAATACATCGTCCTCCAGCCGACTGGACTCGGGAGGTCTATTGTTGCCTCGGGCACCCAATGGTCATTCTCCTGTGAGTCTACATTTTCTAATCGGACGCAAAACTGACATTCAGTTATAGCGTTACGACCTTGCTAACGACGGTAGTGCATTCAATTTTTGTCGAGAAGAAATACATCGTCCTCCAGCCGACATGTCTCCAAGGGTCTATCGCTGCCTCGGGCACTTTATGGTCGTTCTCCTCTGAGTTTAGATTTTCGAATCGGACGCAAAACTGACATTTAATTCTAACGTTCTGACCCTGCTAACGACGATGGTGCATTCAAGTATTGTCGAGATTCAATACATCGTCCTCCAGCCTACTTGTCTCCAAGGGTCTATTGTTGCCTCGGGCACCTTATGGGCGTCCTTCTGTGAGTCTAGGTTTTCGAATTGGACGCAGAACTGACATTTAATTATATTTCTCCGATCATGCTAAAGAGTCTAGGTTTTCGAATCCGACGCAAAACTGACATTCAATTGTAACGTTGCGTCCCTGCAAAAGACTTTGGTGTGACGTCATAAGCGCGTGACTGCGTGTGAGATCGCTCTCCAAGTTTTCATCTAATTTTAGGTTTCAGATATAAATTTTAACTGTTTTTGTGATGATATTTACTATATAAGTGACTTATTAGTGGTTTCTTCATTCACCTCTGCATTTCTTGTGTTGTGGCCTGATATTTGTGAGCGTTTCGAATGGAGGAACTTAACCTCTTACCCGTGTTTACATTCCGCGCTGACCAGTTGCAGCTGTAGCGGCGCATCGAAATCTAAGTACTAATTAATTGTTTGTGTATAGTAGTTTATTTAGGAACTTTAGTAGGCTTCAACCGGTGTTCTTGGTGTTTTCCGGTGAAATAACTTCAGAAGAAATTTTTGCGAACTGCTTTCAGTTTCGTTACTGTCATTAGACGTTTGATTTTCTTTCTGTGTTAGTATTTTGTTATATTCTCATTTGTTGTTGATTAATACTGTCAATAATAGTAGTTACTTCCCTTGTAGAGCAAGTTTGTGGTAATTGTAGTCAGTTTTTAATATCTTCTTATTGTAGTAGCGGAACTTAGATAAAGTTGTTTTCTTGTTTCTATAATTGTAAAATTTTACCATGAGTGAGAAGTGTGGGCTTTGCCGTAGGTTCGTGAGTAGTGGATTGCGGTGTGAGACTTGTTCGAAGTATTTTCACTGGGGGGAATGCAGTGGGGAAGCCAGTTGGCATTCTGGTGAGATCCTCTGCTGGAACTGCAGGTTATGTAGCAAGAGTAAGTTGATAGAGGAGCAGGAGCGTAAGATCTGTGCCCTTCAGGTGCAGTTGAAAAACGCACTGGAGGAGCTAGATAGGATGAGGAGGGAGAAGGGGGTTGGGGAATGGGAGCTGGCTGTTGGCAAGAGATCTGCTAGGAGAAGGAGATTTTCAGATAGTTTTACAATTGGTGTTTGTAATAGATATGACCAACTGTCAGAGTCTAGTGGAGAGGAATCTCTAGTAGCTGTAGATGTTGGAAGTATGCAGCAGACCTCAGCAGTTACGGTGGCTAGGACAGTTGCAAAGTCTAAGAGAAAGAAGAAGGTTCTGCTGTTAGGTAGTTCTCATGGTAGAGGTGTAGGCCAGCAGTTGCAGGAAGTTTTGGGGAGTGAGTACAAGGTCACCAGCATTGTGAAGCCTAATGCAGGATTGGCTCAGGTGACTTTTAACATAGTGGAGTTATGTAGGGATTTTACTAAAGAGGATCAGGTAGTGATTGTGGGTGGGGCTGGTAATAGTATTGATAGGGATGGGGAATATGACATAGATGGTGACCTGGAAAAGATAGCCACTCAGACTGGCAACACCAATGTGCATTTCGTGGAACTGTTTCAGCGTCACGATCGGCCTCATCTTAATTCAGCCGTCAGGCCTAATAACATGAGACTTGGGGGTGCGCTGATGACAGAAGGCATGAGTCACATTTCAGTGGTGTCGGTGGAGTCTATCAGTAGGACGGGTTTCACTAGACATGGCCTGCACCTCAACAGGTATGGGAAGGGGAGGTTGGCAAAACTTGTAGGTGACACCATAGGTGGGGGTGGTGGGAACACTCATGGGAAAATTCCGGTAGTTGTGGGTGTTAGAGCTGTGCCTTTTTTAGATTGAAGTCAGCTGATAGGTATTCCTGCTTAAGGGAAGTCTCTCTAACAAAGAAACCACTTTCTACAAAGCTTGGGTATCCAATTAATGAGGGAATTAGTATATTTCATCAAAATATACAGGATATTGGAGATAAAGTTGGTGAACTGCTTATAGATGTTGACTCTGAAATTATTGGTATATCTGAACACTTCTTAAATAAGGAGATAATTCAGAGGCTTCCTTTACCAGGATACAGGTTGGCTGGCAGCTTTTCTAGGAGCTCTTTGCGGTGTGGGGGAGTAGCCATGTATGTGAAAAACGGTATCCCATTTGAGTCAATTGATGTTTCAAAGTACTGCACTGAAAAGGTGTTTGAATGTTGTGCAGGTGTGATTAAATTTAGTGGAGCTAAACTTCTTACTGTTGTTATTTATAGATCCCCAGACTCCGATTTCACAACATTTTTGCTAAAGCTACAGGAGGTTCTTGGTTCACTTTATAGGAAATACAAAAAGTTAGTTATATGTGGTGACTTCAATATTAATTGTATAAGTGATTGTGCAAGGAAAAGGATGCTGGTAGACCTCCTTAATTCATATAATCTTATGCAAACCGTATTCTTTCCAACGAGAGTGCAAGGGAACAGTAGAACAACCATAGACAATATTTTTGTTCATTCGTCATTATTAGAAGGGCATTCTGTTAGCAAAAAGGTGAATGGCCTTTCAGATCATGATGCACAATTTTTAAGTCTAAAAGATTTTTGTGCTGCAACACATGTTAAATATAGTTACCAACTATTTAGGAAAGCTGATCCAGTTGCTGTACAGGCTTTTGTAAACCTTATCAAGGAACAAGAGTGGCAAGATGTTTATAGTGCTGATACAGTAGACGATAAATATAATGCTTTCCTCAAGACTTTTCTCGTGCTCTTTGAAAGTTGTTTACCGTTAGAACGTTCAAAACAGGGTACTAGCACAAACAGGCAGCCTGGGTGGCTGACTAATGGGATAAGAATATCTTGTAGAACAAAGTGGCAATTATATCAAAACGTTAGAAACAGTCAAAATCTAAATGCAGCAGCCCATTACAAACAGTATTGTAAGGTGCTTAAAAAAGTTATTAGGAAGGCAAAAAGTATGTGGTATGCAGATAGAATAGCTAAGTCTCAGGATAAAATTAAAACCATATGGTCGTAAAGGAAGTGGCTGGTCTGCAGAGACAGGTCGAGAATATAGAATCAGTGCGTAGTGGGGATGTCCGTGTTACTGATAAGTCGCATATATGTACAGTACTTAATAATCACTTTCTGAATATAGCAGGTGAACTAAATAGAAACCTAGTTCCAACAGGGAATCACATAGCGCTCTTAGAAAAAAGTGTTCCGAGACTGTTACCTGAAATGCTCCTCCATGATACTGACAAGAGGGAGATTGAGTTAATAATTAAATCACTAAAGACCAAGAACTCTCATGGATATGACGGGGTATCTAGCAGA
The DNA here is from genome assembly GCF_021461395.2 of Schistocerca americana. Taxonomy (NCBI): domain Eukaryota; kingdom Metazoa; phylum Arthropoda; class Insecta; order Orthoptera; family Acrididae; genus Schistocerca; species Schistocerca americana. The sequence continues at coordinate 318,679 of NC_060122.1, read as the reverse complement.
ATACTGAAGTATTGTTCCACGTATGTTAGCTCAGTACTTAGCCATATCTGTAACTTTTCCTTTAGGAGTGGTCGGTTTCCTGACCGATTGAAGTACTCAGTAGTGAAGCCACTTTATAAAAAGGGAGACAGGGATAATGTTGACAATTATAGACCTATTTCTATGCCATCGGTGTTTGCTAAAGTTATCGAGAGGGTTGTATATACAAGGTTACTGCAGCATTTAAATTCACATAATTTGCTGTCAAATGTACAGTTTGGTTTTAGAAATGGCTTAACAACTGAAAATGCTATAGTCTCTTTTCTCTGTGAGGTTTTGGACGGATTAAATAAAAGGTTGCTAACGTTAGGTGTTTTCTTTGATTTAACGAAGGCTTTTGACTGTGTTGACCACAAAATATTACTGCAGAAGTTGGAACATTATGGAGTAAGGGGAGTAGCTTACAATTGGTTCGCCTCCTACTTTAAGAACAGAAAGCAGAAGGTAATCCTCCGCAATATTGAGAGTGGTAATGATGTTCAGTCCCAATGGGACACTGTTAAATGGGGCGTTCCCCAAGGGTCGGTGCTGGGGCCACTGCTGTTCCTTATTTATGTAAATGATATGCCTTCTAGTATTACAGGTGATTCAAAAATATTTCTGTTTGCTGATGACACCACCTTGGTAGTGAAGGATCTTGTGTGTAATATTGAAACATTATCAAATAATGTAGTTCATGATATAAGTTCGTGGCTTGTGGAAAATAATTTGATGCTAAATCACAGTAAGACTCAGTTTTTACAGTTTCTAACCCACAATTCAACAAGAACTGACATTTTAATCAGACAGAATGGGCATGTTATAAGCGAGACGGAACAGTTCAAGTTCCTAGGCGTACGGATAGATAGTAAGCTGTTGTGGAAAGCCCATGTTCAGGATCTTGTTCAGAAACTAAATGCCCCTTTATTTACCATTACAACAGAATCTGAAATAAGTGACATTTCAACACGAAAAGTAGTATACTTCGCATATTTTCATACGCTTATGTCATATGGTATTATTTTTTGGGGTAATTCTTCTGATTCAAAAAGGGTATTTTTGGCTCAAAAACGGGATGTTCGAGCTATGTATGGTGTAAGTTCGAAAACCTCTTGTCGACCCCTATTCAATAGTCTGGGAATTTTGACGTTGCCCTCACAGTATGTATTTTCTTTAATGTCGTTTGTTGTTAGCAATATTAGCTTATTCCCAAGAGTTAGCAGCTTTCACTCAGTTAATACTAGGCAGAAATCAAATCTGCATGTGGAATGCACTTCCTTGACTCTTGTGCAGCAAGGAGTGCAGTATTCTGCTGCATCCATTTTCAACAAGCTACCACAAGAACGCAAAAATCTTAGCAGTAGCCCAAACACTTTTAAGTCTAAACTGAAGAGTTTCCTCATGGCTCACTCCTTCTATTCTGTCTAGGAGCTCCTATAAGAGATAAAAAATTAAGCAAATTCCAGTGTTACATTCTTGATTTTCTTTATTTAAACTAACGACTTGTCGCCTGAATATGTTTCTTATATTTCATTTTATCTGTTTCTACAATCGTGTTATAATTTCATGTATTGACTCGTTCCATGACCATGGAGACTTCTCCTAAATGGGGTCCCACGGAACAATAAATAAATAAATAAATAAATAAATTCAAGTTTGGGCGAGATTCAATTAATCGTCCTACAGCCGACTTGTCTCCAAGGGTCTATTGTTGCCCAGGGCACCTTATGGTCGTTCTCCTGTGAATCTGCATTTTCGAATAATACGCAAAACTGACATTGAATTCTAACGTTCCGACCCTGCGAACCATGATAGTACATTCAAGATTGGTCGAGATACAATACATCGTCCACCAGTCGACTTCTCTGCAAGGGTCTATTGCTGCCTCGGGCACCTTCTGGTCGTTCCCCTGTTTGTCTAGATATTCGAATCCGACTCAAAACTGAAAATGAGTTCTAACGTTCCGACCCTGCTAAGGACGATAGATCATTCAAGTTTGGTCGAGATTCAATACATCGTCCTCCAGCCGACTTGTCTCCAAGGGTCTATTGCTGCCTCGGGCACCTTATGGGCGTTCTCATCTGAGTCTAGATTTTCGAATCGGACGTAAAACTGACATTGAATTCTAACTCTCCCACCCTGCTAACGACGATGGTACATTCAAGTTTGGTCGAGATTCAATACATCGTAATCCAGCAAATGTGTCTCCAAGTGTCTATTGCTGCCTCGGGCAGCTTATAGTCGTTGTCCCGTGAGACTAGATTTTCGAATCCGACGCAAAACTGACATTGAATACTAACGTTCCGACCCTGCTAACCATGATAGTACATTCAAGATTGGTCGACATTCAATAAATCGTCCTCCAGCTAACTTGCCTCCAATGGTCTATTGTTGCCTCGGGCACTATATGGTCGTTCTCCTGTGAGTCTACATTTTCGAATCCGACGCTAAACTGATATTGAACTCTAACGTTCCCGCCCTGCTAACCATGATAGTACATTCAAGTTTGGTCGAGATACAATACATCGTCGTCCAGTCGACTTCTCTTCAAGGGTCTTTGCTGCCTCGGGCAGCTTATAGTCGTTGTCCTGTGAGTCTAGATTTTCAAATCCGACGCAAAACTGACATTGAATTCTAACGTTCCGACCATGCTAACCATGATAGTACATTGAAGTTTGGTCGAGATTCAATAAATCGTTCTCCAGCTGACTTGTTTCCAATGGTCTATTGCTATCTCGTGCACTTTATGGTCGTTCGTCTTTGAGTCTACCTTTTCGAATCCGACGCAAAACTGATATTGAATTCTAACGTTCCGACCCCTGCTAACCATGACAGTACATTCAAGTGTGCTCGAGATTCAATACATCGTCCTCCAGTCGACTTCTCTCCAAGGGTCAATTGCTGCCTCGGGCACCTTATGGTCGTTACCCTGTGAGTCTAGATTTTCGTATCCGACGCAAAACTGACAATGAGTTCTAAATTTCCGACCCTGCTAAGGACGATAGAACAATCAAGTTTGGTCGAGATTCAATACATCGTCCTCCAGCCGACTTGTCTCCAAGAGTCTATCGCTGCCTCGGGCACTTTATGGTCGTTCTCCTTTCAGTCTAGAATTTCGAATCGGACGCAAAACAGACATTTAGTTCTATCGTCCAACGACAATGGTACATTCAAGTTTGGTCGGGATTCAATACATCGCCCTCCAGCTGACTTACCTCCAAGGGTCTATTGCTGCCTCGGGCACTTTATGGTCGTTCTCCTGTGAGTCTACATTTTCGAATCCGACGCAAAACTGACATTGATTTCTAACGTTTCGACCCTGCTAACGTTGATGATACATTCAAATTTGTTCGAGATTCAATACATCATCCTCCAGCAAACTTGTCTCAAGGGTCTATTGCTGCCTCGGGCACCATATTGTCGTCCTCCTGTGAGTCTAGGTTTTCGAATCCGACGCAGAACTGACATTTGATTATAATGCTCCGACCCTGCTAAATACGACGGTACACTCATATTTGGTCGAGATTCAATAAATCGTCTTCCAGCCAACGTGTCTCCAAGGGGCTATTGCTGAATCGGGCACCATATGATCTTTCTCCAGGGAGTCTCCTTTTCGAATCCGATGCAAAACTGACAGTTAATTGCAACGTTCAGAGCCTCC